>NC_084626.1:24322464-24362464 GCF_033978795.1 Nerophis ophidion
CCAGAAATGTGTCCCTTGAAAAAACGTCCGACAGAAAATCTCTAATAAATAAAGTTCCTTGGGTGATTAATGTAAACTCACAATACCGGTATGTTTTAGAGTTTTCATGGCAATTTTACTGACAGATATAAGTAAAAATTTGACACTATTTTATATTATAAATGGCAACAAGAAGATAGAGAAAAAGAAGAAGCTTAACGCCGATGGGGTCGGGCTTAGACTACAAAGGCGCGCTATTTTTCAGGATTTATGCAGATCCCAAATACAGATCAGCAGGTACCAGAAGGTAAGAAAAGTTTCGCTTGCATAACATTGCGAAACAAAAACGGCAGATGATATGTTTTACCTTATACACACACCTTAATAATACTCGTATGTTTATTGGTTAAGTGGTGTGGCTTCATAGCTTACCAAAGTCGTATTTAAAACATTTTGATATATTTTTGAGGGCCTTGTGTAATGTTCTGTATTTTTAATGGAACATATAAAATGTTGGTGTTCTTTACTTGAGTCATATTGCCATCATGTTGCAGTCTACACATAGGTTTTATGTTTGACTGCCATCTACTGGTCACACTTATCATTACACCATGTACCAAATAAAATTGGTTCGAGGTCGGTAAGCGAAACCCGAATCATTCCGTACATTTGGCGCATCGGGTTATAAGGCGCACTGTCCAGTTTTGAGGGAAATAAAATGGATTTTAAGTGCGCCTTATAGTCCGAAAAATACGGTTTATATTTTTATCATTCAATTAATAACGAGAAATATAAACAATGCTTCAAAGACCCACATTATCATACTGTAGGTGAATGCACTACAGCTTTATAGTTTCATATTCAGCCTCTAACAAATATAACATATTCAGAACTAGAGGAGTGCTTATATCTTGTGACATGGCGAAAATTGCGATCTAATGAAAAAACCAAACCCCAAAACTCAAAAATGCGCTCTAGCGCAATTTTTGAATGAAACACAGCAAAAACTGCTCCTCGGAAGAAAACACAGACACAACTGCTTGTAACTTCCGGTAGGAATGTCGAAGAGACCTGAAACAAAAACTTCTATGTAGGTCTCACTTAGACCTACATTTTAATAATTGACATCCTTCAGCAAAAATCAACAGGAAGTTAAAAATGACCCCCTTCAAAATAAAAGATTTGTAAACACCCGTCACCTTTTTTACAACGTTATCTCCCCTGAGCTCGTTTGTCGTTTCGGCTTCAAACTCGCACAGGAGAGAGTTTGAACCCTTCTGATTAAAAGTTAGCGAAAGAGTTTTGATTACTGCTCTGGTTTTGATTTTACGCGCCTTCAAAAAAACCCTGCGCAAAGTTTCCTAAAAAAATGTCATTTTTGAGCTACAAGTTGACCCCCTTAAAATGCTTCAAAGTCGAAGTTAAAGCTCTAATATGCAAAGCGAAAGCCATTTATCAACAACATCCAGAAACGCCGTTCTGTAATTTGATCACCTTAACATGCTTCAAAACTCACCAAATTTTACACACATAAGGACTGGCGAAAATTGCCATCTAATAAAAAACCAAACCCCGAAAATCTAAATTGCGCTCTAGCGCCCCCTAGGAAAAAACACAGACAAAACTGATTTTAACTTCTGTTAGGAATGTCGTAGAGACATGAAATAAAAACCTCTATGTAGGTCTGACTAAGACCAGGGCTTGAGTCGCGGGGGCAGCAGCCAAAGCGGAGCAGCCAAAGCGGACCCGACCAACGCTGCTTGCAGCTCTGTATTTTATGGTGCATATGTGTTTTTTATGGGAGTATGAGCTTTTTTTACGTGGAGACACAACCATGCGTCGCCGAATCCCTCGTCTGCTATTGAGCACGGTCGAAAGATTGAGCAGAAATATGCAATTTTTTTTTCAGACATTTTTTTCCATCAACATTGTTTGTGGTAAAAATTACATTCAATCCACCCCAGTTGATGCAATTTGTCTGTGCGCAGCAACCTTTATAATTGAGACCCCGGTTGTCGCATATTTTCGCAGAAGTTTTGGAAAAGCACACTGAGACCAACGTCGCGGAGCCCTTTTGCACGCTGGCACAGAGTTGAGAGTCGATAAGGATTAGCGATCAATTTCCTCGAAAGAAATGCAAGATTAACATCTGCAGCTTCCTTCCTGCTCCTGTGAGCTTCAATGCATCACAGCCCCTTTCATCCACTCTGCAAAAAAAAAAAAATGACAAGATATAAAGACTATATTCGAGGAAAAAAATTGTGAAAATCTGTCCATGCAGCTAGTTAACTTTACTTGAGATTAATATTTATATATCAAGAAATTAGCAGGATTTTTAAGAGAGAAAAAATGATTTTTTAATGAAAACAAGCATTATTCGCCAATTTTTAAATGTTTTTTTTTTTTTTTTTTGCCGTCAAGACAGGACGACCATCTGCAGGTAAGCCCGGTATTTAATCATTCTTAACATTGGATAAAAATTGAACCAGCGCACCGCTGGGAAACAAACTAAAAAGTCTAGAGGCTTAGCCTTAACCCAGAATAAACAAAACTGAAAGTATCGAGCACGGCGAGACAAAAACATGAAAGCTGGAGACTGATAGGTGGAACCATACCAACCTTAGGGTGGAGCGAAACAAGACTGTTATGCCGAGTGAACAAAGAAGGCAGGTATATGTAGCTCTCTGATTAGTGATTAGGAGCAGGTGAGTGTCCCGACCACTAATTAGAGACAGGTGCTAACACTAAAGAGGGTGCTGAAAACAGAAAATGACAATAAAGTTAAAGTCAAGGTACCAATGATTGTCACACACACACTAAGTGTGGGGAAATTATTCTCTGCATTTGACCCATCACTTTTGATCACCCCCTGGGAGGTGAGGGGAGCAGTGAGCAGCAGAAGTGGCCACGCCCTCGAATCATTTTTGGTGATTTAACAAAGTAAGGATATAACAAACTAAACATAACATGACTCGGGCAGCGGATCATGACAGTTTTCTCAATTTTAACATTTTAAAAGTAGAAGGGATACAATACAATTATCCATGCTAAAGTTAGGATTATAATGTAAAGTCAAGGACTACAAATAAGTAAATTACAGACTTTTTTTCCTAAACTTTGAACCCCGCGGCTTAAAGTCAAGGTACCAATGATTGTCACTCACACACTAAGTGTGGCGAAATTATTCTCTGCATTTGACCCATCACTTTTGATCACCCCCAGACATGAATTGATTAACGTGGACCCCGACTTAAACAAGTTGAAAAACTTATTGGGGTGTTACCATTTAGTGGTCAATTGTACGGAATATGTACTGTACTGTGCAATCTACTAATAAAAGTATCAATCAATCAATCAATCAAACCCTGGGAGGTGAGGGGAGCAGTGGGCAGCAGAAGTGGCCACGCCCGCGAATCATTTTTGGTGATTTGACAAACTAAGGATATAACAAACTAAACATAACATGACCCAGGCAGCGGATCATGACAGTTTTCTACATTTTAACATTTTAAAAGTAGAAGCGATACAATACAATTATCCATACTAAAATTAGGATTATGATGTAAAGTCAAGGACTAAAAATAAGTACCGTAAATTCCAGACTTTTTTTTCTTAACTTTGAACCCTGCGGCTTACAGTTAAAGTACCAATGATTCTCACACACACACGAGATGAGGCGAAATTATTCTCTGCATTCGACCCATCACTTTTGATCACCCCCTGGGTAGTGAGGGGAGCAGTGAGCAGCAGAAGTGGCCACGCCCGCGAATCATTTTTGGTGATTTGACAAAGTAAGGATATAACAAACTAAACATAACATGACCCAGGCAGCGGATCATGACAATTTTCTAAATTTTAACATTTTAAAAGTAGAAGGGATAAAATACAATTACCCATACTAAATATAAGAACTAAAAATAAGTAGATTTTTTCCTAAACTTTGAACCCTGCGGCTTAAAGTCAAAGTACCAATGATTGTCACACACACACAAAGTGTGGCGAAATGTGTCATCTGCATTTGACCCATTACCCTTATTTACCCCCCAGGAGGTGAGCAGTGAGCAGCAGCGGTGGCCACGCCCGGGAATCATTTTTGGTGATTTAAACCCCTAACACCAGCCATTGATGCTGAGTGCCAAGCAGGGTTTTAATGGGTCCCATTTTTATAGTCTTTGGTATGACTCGGCCGGGGTTTGAACTCACGATCTACTAGACCTCAGGGCGGACACTCTAACCACTAGTCCACTGAGCAGGTGTTATAAAACAGAGCAGCTAATTTATGGGGTTTTCATCGCTAACGGCAATAAGAATTTTTTTATTTTTTTATGGCAAAACCACTTAGAGAGTGTTTTATTGTTTGTAGTTTGGCGTTTTATTGTTTGTAGTATGTTTGTAGTCCTTTTGGGCGGTATAGCTCGGTTGGTAGAGCGGCCGTGCCAGCAACTTGAGGGTTGCAGGTTCGATCCCCGCTTCCGCCATCCTAGTCCCTGCCGTTGTGTCCTTGGGCAAGACACTTTACCCACCTGCTCCCAGTGCCACCCACACTGGTTTAAATGTAACTTAGATATTGGGTTTCACTATGTAAAGTGTTTTGAGTCACTAGAGAAAAAGCGCTATATAAATATAATTCACTTCACTTTTCTTTCTCTTCAACCAGCGTGCCGTTGAGTCTCCTGGCCGACCGTAGGGTTTTTAATCGTATAAATTCCTAATTCATCACTCTAAGCAACGTTTGTAAGTTACACAGTAGAGCTTAAACTGTTTTATTTACTAAATCGCCCCATTTGTGAGTGTTTTCATTCATATTTGTCCATGTTATTATTAGTTAAAATGCTAACACGTTTACGAGTGTCTGTGTTAGTTGTATAAACTTATTATTTTTGTATAGTTAAATTTTACAAATTCCTTAGTAAATTCACCAAACTGTCAGCGTGTACTCATTGAGTCTGTTTAGCTGATGACTTCTGTTTTGTTTAATTAGCCATTTTACTGCTGTTTCAAAGGCACTGTATGGAAACAATTAAGGTATGTAAATAAATATTGAGGGAATATTTTTGTTTAAATACGCTTTTTTTGGACCACAGGGCAGACAATATAAGGCGCATTGCCGATGAATGTTTTATTTTTTAAATCTTTTTTCATATATAAATTGCACCGGATTATAGGGCACATTGAAAGGAGTCATATTATTATTATTTTTTTCCTGAATTGAAAACCCTTCCTTGTGGTCTACATAACATGTAATAGTGATTCTTTGATCAAAATGTTGCATGGATTATGTTTTACAGATCATCTTCAAGCTGCTTTCTGCTTGCAAGGACGGGAGTGGAAGAAGTGTCAAAAGATGGAGCTAACTGTTTTAATGACATTCAGACTTTACTTCAATCAATAACGCAGCAGCATCTCCTCATCTCATCTCTCTGATCTTTCCTCCTTCTCCCCTTTTATACACTGCGAGGAGATAAGTAAATCGTGAGCCGGTGCACGATCCGCGCACCTGAATCAGAGTCCGGCGTTGCTCCCAGCACACCCCGCCTCTCCGCTCTGCCATATTCTCCGCCTCCTTGCCGCCATCTTGGGCAGGGCTCCAGCGTGCCCTTCCCCGCTGTCGGACAGTCGGCTCCGCCTCTCCACAATGAGACTTAAATGTTTCTACTGAGGTCGCATCTCTAACTGGTACCGGGAGAGCATTCCAGAGTACTGGAGCCCGAATAGAAAACGCTCTATAGCCCGCAGACCTTTTTGGGGCTCTGGGAATCACTAATAAACCCGAGTTCTTTGAGCACAGATTTCTTGCCGGGACATATGGTACAATACAATCAGCAAGATAGGATGGAGCTAGACCGTGTAGTATTTTATACGTTAGTAAAACCTTTTTATCATTCAATTAATGAGAAAAACAAACACTGCTTCAATGACCAACCGTTTTATACTGTAAGTGCATGCATTACAGCTTCATAGTTTCATATTCAGGCTCTGACAAATACAATGCTTTCAGAATTACAGGAAATCCTTCTGCCCTGTTGCGCTCCATAGTCCAGAAAATATGGTAAGTACCGTATTTCCTTGAATAGCCGCCGGGGCGCTAATTAATTTAAAACCTCTTCTCACTCCCGCGCTTACCGAAGGCATGCGGTAAAAGTAAGCATGCGCTAATTATTTTAAAACCTCTTCTCACACCTGCGCTTACCAATGGCATGCAGTAAAAGATTGAGTGTGGTAAAAAAAAAAAATAATAATAATAAAAAACTCTTCTGCGGCCGCGGCCTGGTGGTTGTGGACCACTACTCTACAACATGTCATCGAGACCACCTTTACACAACGCTATTTGCGTGCTGGCCGGACGCATGCATTTCACTGCTTCTCATACGAGATTGCAATGCATACTTGGTCAACTGCCATACCTTTTACACTGATGGTTGTGATATAAAACAACTTTAACACTCTTAATAATATGCGCCACACTCTGTGAACCCACACCAAACACATTTCTGGAGAACATCGGCTCTGTAACACATTATAAACGCAACATAAGAATTACCCACAATGCCATCCATCCATGACTCTTGGCTATATTATACATGCGTCCCCAACACCGCTCACCTCAACGGACGCACGGACAGACGGGGGGTGGAGGGGGGGGGGGGTTTGGTGCTAGCGGGGTCTATAATATAGCCAAGAGGCATGGATGCATGGCATTGTGGGTAATTCTTATGTTGCGTTTATAATGTGTTACTGAGCCGATGTTCTCCCGAAATGTGTTTGGTGTGGGTTCACAGAGTGTGGCGCATATTAGTAAGAGTGTTAAAGTTGTTTTATATCACAACCATCAGTGTGATCTGTATGGCTGTGGAACAAGACCCCTGGTTTACACATAGTAAAGGCAAAAAAAAAACTCCTCCGCCATTTTGAAAATGACAACAGCGGACGCGTCACTCGTGACATCACAAATTTGACCCAGCGGTAAAAGTAAGCATGCGCTAATAAATTTGGGGAGCGAGTTTGACCCGGCAGTAATTCAAGGCAGGCGCATTTACATGCCCGGTGGCTATTCAAGGAAATACAGTATCTCTTAAAACTAGGACCAGTTCACATCTTAGCAAGTGCAATGAAGTGTAACTTTCCTCTTGTGTTAGCTTTCTGTTACCATGTCTTATGTTAACGCAGGGGTCGGGAACCTTTTTTGCTGAGAGAGCCATGAAAGCCAGATTTTTAAAAATGTATTTCTGTGAGAGCCGTATAATATATTTAACACTAAATACAAGTTTCAGGTTCAAACACTGGTGACATCTATTAAACAGACAAGAAGGAAGGAATTAAACAGAGACTGGATTCAATTTAGCTCAATGAGGAGAAACGTGTAGAGCTGTACCCTTGCACAGTGTGGTCCCAAGCTCTGACAAGAGAAGTCTACACCTTCTCTTTTATTTGGACTTTACCTGATTACAACAACTAAATGTGTGCATCTCCTTTTCTTTTTAATAACATGCTTATTCTGAAGGTAACCAGTAATAAACAGTAGACCATTAATGGACAGATGGGAAAGAAACAGATGGATGGATTAAAATGCATGAGAATGTTTTATATTTTGAACGTTATTTTTAACACTGTGATTACCAGCGGACTTATTAATTACTTATCGTGTTAAGCAACGTCAGCTAAGATTCATCTGAGAGCCAGATGCAGTCATCAAAAGAGCCACATCTGGTTCGAGAGCCATAGGTTCCCTATCTCTGTGTTAACAGGTCACTTTTGACCCATGTCTTAAATCAGCTTTAAAAAATACTAAAAACAATCATCTATCATCTGATTTGTTTCTGTGTGTCTGTGTGATCATATATTGTATTAGTCATGTTTGATTTTATTTTTGGACTCTTTGTGGACTTTAGTTTGTTTTGTCACCGTAGCAACCCATTAGTTTTCACCTGTCCTCACGTCACGCACCTGTCTCACGTTTTGCTCCCGCACACCTGTTTTCACTAATCACCACAGTATTATTTAAGGCACAGTTGCAAGGTAGTCAGCCTGGCAACATCACCATCGATCAACCTTCCACAAACCCATGATTCCATGCCCCTTGTCTCGGTAACATTAAGTGTTTTCGTTATTCATGACATAGTGCAAGTTTTTGTTTGTTTTCAAGTTTTGTACCTCCATTGCGAGCGCTTTTCGTTAATCCTTTTTTTTAAAATCATAATTAAATGTCTCTACCTTCACACAGTCTCCGCTCCAATCACTTTGGACCTCATGAAAACAATCCACGCCCTAGTCCAAGTCGTGACAGTTACCTTGTTGGGCTTCCTTATCCATGAAAATATTAGTTTTAATATTTTTGGTGTGGGGCATTGGGCCTTTTTTTTTTGTGGGTATAACTATTCGCTCAGAAGCTTCAGTTTCTTCTTCAATTTTGTTTTCGCTATCCTCCTCCACACTCCAACCATCCGTTTCAATACATGAGTAATCTGTTGAATCGCTTAAGCCGTGGGAATCCGAGTCTGAATCCGAGCTAATGTCGCTATATCTGGCTGTTTTAGTCGCCATGTTTGTTTGTATTGGCGTCACTATGTGACGTCACAGGAAAATGGAAGGGTGGATTTACAGATAGCGAAAATCAGCCTTTTTTCGGGATATTCCATGTTGGGTCAAATTTAAAAAAAACTTCGAAAAATAAAAGAAGCCGCTGGGATTTGATTTTTATTGGTTTTAACCCTCCTGAAATTGTGATATTGTTCCCCTTTAAAAACTAAAACGGGTCTGTGCTGCCCTAACACAATTCCAAATCAATATCATTGTTTTCCATCATATTTCCTTGCAGCAGTCAGTGTAGGCGGCCCTTTTTTTTTTTCTTTTTCCAGAGACTAGAATCTACTCTGCCAATCTGCAGCCCGCCTTTGTGGAATCATTTCCTCTTTACGAGAGCAACAAGGACCATCCCCATGCTCAATATTGGTTGGAGGATTCCGAAGTGTGTCTGAGAAGACAGGTGAGGGGGGGGGGGGCTTACCATATGAATGCTGTTACCATAGCAATCCACATATTGCAGTTATAAAATGTGAACAGAGATTGGAGACTGGTGCCAGACTACTGACACTGTCCATCATTTTGTTAATAAGGAAATGGGGAATTAGCACCCCCCCGAACCCCTACAGTAATATACCAGTCAGAGTCTATGATAAAGACGAAGGGCTCTCATTAGATTTGTGTTTGCCGCAGTTGTCTGTTCAAGCTTGGCGCAGTTAGGAGATAATGTATTCAGCAGCGTCTGAGCCATTCTACAAATGTGTGTAGTCCTCCATTGTTGGGAATCAAGAGAAAAATCAGCACAATAAAAGCCGCCTCCTTCATTTCCTTGTCATACATATTTAACCGGCTTGAACAAGATCGGCGTTTCCAGCTTTCATTTCACGCATTGGGAAAACGTATCTCAACTTGAAGAGTACATTTTTTTTTTTTTTATGAATACCTTCCTTGTCCGGTGGCAGGATTGAGCGTTAGATAATTGCATTTCTATGTGCTCGAATGCAGCACAATGATTGTCTGATCATGCAAGTAATTGCTTTTAAAAAAAAAATAAAAATGGCTGGACAGGATCAAATTTCTGGGAACGCATGATCATACAGAATGTTGTATTCATTTTATGACTGGGCTCACTCAAGATGAAGAATAACATTAGAGAGACAGAACTTAGCTGTATAACCTTATGCACTGTACTGGACTCCAATGAAAGAACATTCTATGAGAAGGTTTGAACAGGAAAATAATACACCAGTCGGAAAGGGGGGTGTTGTATGATGGCTGTAGAATTGGGCCCATGGGATAACCGTGGTTTTATTCCTGTCCGTTTCAATGAAATGTCTGCAGGAACCTTCAGAGGGGCGACCGGCATGTTTGGTAGACATACAAACCCTGCCCTGGGGGGTAACGATGTGGGATCAATTGATAATAAAAAGGAATGTACCAAGGAATCAATAATTTAGATCCATAATCGAGTCTAAAGGCCTGGGGCCAATCAAGAAGCAAAAATGTAAAACAACAGTAATGCCTTATTTATTATGTTTGTTTAAATAAGTCCGGTCTATATATATATGTATATATTACATATATATTACATACATTGTGCGATTCAGAATCGATTCTCTTTTTTTTTTTAAATCGATTTATTTTTGTATTTTTTTATCAATCGTACAAACAACTACAAAGCAATACCATAACAATGCAATCCCATTCCAAAACCGAACCTGACCCAGCAACACTGAGAACTGCAATAAACAGAGCAATTGAGGAGACACAGAACAAACCAAAAGTAGTGATAGAAAAATTAATATTATCAACAACAGTATCATTATTAGTTATAATTTCAGCATAGCAGTGATTAAAAATCACTCATTGACATTATCATTAGACATTTATAAAAAATAAAAAAAAGAACAATAGTGTCACAGTGGCTTACACTTGCATGGCATCTCATAAGCTGGACAACACACTGTGTCCAATGTTTTCACAAAGACAAAATAAGTCATATTTTTTGTTCGTTTAATAGTTAAAACACATTTACATTATTGCAATCAGTTGATAAATCATTGTCCTTTATAATTATAAAAGCTTTTTTTTTTAAAGTCGACTACTTTGCTAGCATGTCAGCAGACTGGAGTGGAACCTGTTGAAATCCTATGTAGTGAATGAATACAGAATCCTTTTAAATCGGAAAAAAATCGTTTTTGAATCGAAAATCGTGTTGCATTGAAGAAAAAAAATCGATTTTGAATCAAATCGTGACCCCAAGAATCGATATTGAATCGAATCGTGGGACACCCAAAGATTTGCAACCCTAATATATATATATATATATATATATATATATATATATATATATATTGATTTACGTGGACCCTGTCAAGGTGTGGACTGTGGACTATGGTGTGGTTTGTTTTCCCATGGTGCAGAGCGATTGGAACGGACATGGCGTGAAGTCGAACACGTTTCCAGTGAGGGTTGGACTCCGCCAAGGCTGTCCTTTGTCACCGATTCTGTTCATAACTTTTATGGACAGAATTTCTAGGCGCAGTCAGGGCGTTGAGGGGATCCGGTTTGGTGGCCACAGGATTAGGTCTCTGCTTTTTGCATATGATGTGGTCCTGATGGCTTCATCTGACCGGGATCTTCAGCTCTCACTGAATTAGTTTGCAGCCGAGTGTGAAGCGACCGGAATGAGAATCAGCACCTCCAAGTCCGAGTCCATGGTTCTCGCCCGGAAAAGGGTGGAGTGCCATATCCGGGTTGGGGAGGAGACCCTGCCCCAAGTGGAGGAGTTCAAGTACCTAGGAGTCTTGTTCACGAGTGAGGGAAGAGTGGATCGTGAGATCGACAGGCGGATCGGTGCGGCGTCTTCAGTAATGCGGACGTTGTACCAATCCGTTGTGGTAAAGAAAGAGCTGAGCCGGAAGGCAAAGCTCTCAATTTACCAGTCGATCTACGTCCCCATCCTCACCTATGGTCATGAGCTTTGGGTCATGACCGAAAGGATAAGATCACGGGTACAAGCGGCCCAAATGAGTTTCCTCTCCCTTAGAGATAGGGTGAGAAGCTCTGCCATCCGGGAGGAACTCAAAGTAAAGCCGCTGCTCCTCCACATGGAGAGGAGCCAGATGAGGTGGTTCGGGCATCTGGTCAGGATGCCACCCGAACGCCTCCCTAGGGAGGTGTTTAGGGCACGTCCAACCGGTAGGAGGCCACGGGGAAGACCCAGGACACGTTGGGAAGACTATGTCTCTCGGCTGGCCTGGGAACGCCTCGGGATCCCCCGGGAAGAGCTGGACGAAGAGGCTGGGGAAAGGGAAGTCTGGGTTTCCCTGCTTAGGCTGTTGCCCCCGCGACCCGACCACGGACAAGCGGAAGAAGAAGGATGCATGGCGTGAATATAGTGGCATATTTTAATTAATAACTCAAAAAAGGTACAAACAAAAGGCGCTCACAGCGGAGGTTCAAAACTTGGCTTCTGGAAACAAAACTGTTTCTATAACGTAAACTATTAACACGAAAACAAAACTTTAAAACTGTGGCATGAATAGCGATAACTTACTTGGAACGAGATATGGGCATGGATCATTGCAGGGACGTGCACATGATTATAGAGGGGCAAGGGCTCAAAGTCAGAAAATGGCAGGACATTTTTTTTTTGGCCCTTTACACAACATGGAAATAAATGTAAAATTAAATTTGCTAATAGGAAGCTAACTTCTTAGCTGTGTGTCCTTTGTAGGTAAAAGTGATTGCCATTTCTTTTGTGTCAACAAATTATTGTCATAATGAGTTAATTCACATTATCATAGGCCTGGAGGGCATGAAAAGCAACAAAACACTGCTTTATTATTCGGCTATTTATTGTTAAAGATAAGCATTGTAATATCGAACATTGAACAGTGCAACATGAACTTTGAAAACAAATACAAAAATAAATACCCAATCGAAAAAAACTTCAATGTGAAAATCTGTCCTTCTTCCCTTAACTTGATGAAAACACCATCAAGTTGTAACTTATGGTCTTTCTCACTTAATGCTCAGACTAAACAACTGAAATGCAATACAGGGCCAAAAATATGGACCAGGGGCCAGTAGAGGGTTGTAGGATGGAGGCCACCCATACCCAAATATGCTCCTCAATGTAAATTCAGGGCTTCCATGAAATGCTGTGAAATCAGTGCACAATCAGTAGCCAAACCTTCTGGGGGCCAAGTCCCTGTAGATGTTGATCACATCATTGTGATTTATGACTGCGTCTTTTTCAATGGAGAGGAGAAGGAGATCAGACAGCCTCTCTTCTGTGCAAAGGCTTCTGAGGGAGTTTTTGACCAGCTTCAGTTTAGAAAAAGACCTCTCTACTGTGGCAGTGGACACTGGAATCGTGGCATATGTTTTCATCATTTCTTCCAGTGCTGGAAAGATGTCATGTCCACTGTCATTATTATTATTATTATCTTGTTAACCCACACAGTAATAGCAAATCCACAATAAACTTCATATCTAAACCTCTACTGTGAGAGAAATGTGATCCGCCGTAAACACAGTGCATTTTATTTTGAAAATGAACCCGGTGTTTTATTTTGTATTTTGTACACTACTTCCTGTCCCGCACGATCCCCTCTGCTCTGTGCGGAATTGACGTGCCGTGCTCAATTGATGCGCCGTGCTCCGACGTCCGGCAAAAACAGAAGCTGACACATTGAATAATAGAATAATACAGTGTTTTTCTGAAGTATTACCCGTATTAGATGCTGAATAAGTGGACGGCGACTAGACCATAACTCACAGGTTCAATTTGCTCCACTGTCACGTCTCATTTAGGGGCGCAGTTGGCTCGCTCTCCTCTCACTCGTACCTCTCTCTCTCTTTCTGTCGGAAGCGGCAGGCTCAAACAACCCGGTATTACAAGAAAACGTGGAGTGTTTGTACTGCTGTTTTTTTGTTTGTTTTGTTTTTTACATCTCTTACAGGAATTTATTAATGTTGTTTAAAGAAAACAAAACAAAACAAAAAAATAACACACACAGGCAGAGGACACTTTTTAAGACGAGGCAAACAAGGGCAGGGGCTCAAGCACCCATTGGGCCCTATGTGTGCACGGGCCTGGATCATTGGCATAGATAGCAAGGGTGTGATGAGGGTGATAGAGGGTGATAGAGGGTGAAATGGTGATTGACAACAGGTGCATGAGTCCAAGTGAATCAGGTGCGTGAGTCATAAGAACAGGTGAACTGATTGGTAGTCATGGAAACAAAAACAAACCAGGGTGCGCAAAAACAGGAACTAATGGAGTCAAAAACAAAACAGAACATAACTAAACAGAACATGATCACAAACACATGACAGACCCTGACTTAAACAAGTTTAAAAACGTATTCGGGTGTTACCATTTAGTGGTCAATTGTATGGAATATGTACTGAACTGTGATATCTACTAATACAAGTTTCAATCAATCAATCCAAAACTTTAAGTCGGGAAAAAAAACACAGAGGCTATTTCATAACCAAAAGCTCACGACCATTGGTGAGAATAGGGATGGAGATCCATCCATCCATCCATCCATCCATCATCTTCCGCTTATTCGAGGTCGGGTCGCGGGGGCAACAGCCTAAGCAGGGAAACCCAGACTTCCCTCTCCCCAGCCACTTCGTCTAGCTCTTCCCTGGGGATCCCGAGGCGTTCCCAGGCCAGCCGAGAGACATAGTCTTCCCAACGTGTCCTGGGTCTTCCCCGTGGCCTCCTACCGGTTGGACGTGCCCTAAACACCTCCCTAGGGAGGCGTTCGGGTGGCATCCTGACCAGATGCCCAAACCACCTCATCTGGCTCCTCTCGATGTGGAGGAACAGCGGCTTTACTTTGAGTTCCTCCCGGATGGCAGAGCTTCTCACCCTATCTCTAAGGGAGAGACCCGCCACACGGCGGAGGAAACTCATTTCGGCCGCTTGTACCCGTGATCCGTGGTAGAGGAGTTTGCGTTTCCCAATGATCCTAGGAGCTATGTTGTCCGGGGGCATAAAGCCCCCTGGTAGGGTCTCCCAAGGCAAACAGGTTCTAGGTGAGGGATCAGACAAAGAGCAGCTCGAAGACCTTTATGAAGAAGAAACATCATGGACCCAGATTTCCCTCGCCCGGACGTGGGTCACCGGGGCCCCCCTCTGGAGCAAGGCCCGGAGGTGGGGCACGATGGCGAGCGCCTGGTGGCCGGGCCTGTTCCCATGGGGCCCGGCCGGGCACAGCCCGAAGAGGCAACGTGGGTCACCCCTATAGCAGGGGCCATAGAGGTCGGGTGCATTGTGAGCTGGGCGACAGCCGAAGGCAGGGCACTTGGCGGTCCGATCCTCGGCTACAGAAGGGATGGAGATCAATCTGGTAATTGAGAACTTTGCCTTCCGGCTTAGCTACTTCTTCACCAGGACGTACCGATACAGGGTCCGCATACCTGCAGACGCCGATCTACCTGTCAAGCTCACGATCTACTCTTCCCTCACTCGGGAACAAGACCTCGAGTTACTTAAACTCCTTCATTGGGGATAGGCTCTCCTCCCCAACCCAGAGATGGCGTTCCACTATTCTCCGGACGAGAACCATAGACTCCTCCTTCTAAATTCTGATTTTCATCCCAGTCGCTTCACACTCAGCCGCAAACCGATCCAGCCAGAGTTGAAGATCCTGGTCAGGTGAAGCTAACAGGACCAAATCATCCGCAAAAAGCAGAGACCTAATCCTGATGCCAACCAAAGCGGATATCCTTAACGCCCTGGCTGCGCCAAGAAATACTTGTTTTATATTATGTCAATATGCGGAACCTTTGTCTCAGTGGTTACCCCCCATTGTGTAATTGTTGTGACACATACCTCTAAGTTTTGAGCACGGCTTTTTCCTTTTGGGTGGTTGTTTCATTTAGACCTTTACTTTGACGTCCTTTACTGTTCTGAATCATTAAGATGTATTTATTAATATTAACTAGAGGTAGGAGCTCAATTGTTTTGATGACTAAGCTGTTAAATAAATAACAATTGTATCTCAAATTAGCCTCGTCCATTATAATTAATTAAATTCCATTCAATGTGTGCTTGCCTCGCCAAAACGACACACTTTTAGGATGTAACATGCCTGTAAAAATACAACTTTTGTATCATGAATATGGTTTGACAATAAATACAATTGAATGAGCTACAAACAACTACAGTCGTTCTAAGAAATAAAGTAACAATTAGCAGCATTTATCGTTGTTTATGCCTCACACGGATGTCTTAAAGTGATGGACTGGAGAGGTCAAAATTGACAGAAACGTACTGTACGTCTGCATAAGACCCAGAAGCAAGTCTAATGTCCGATCGTCCAATTTGTAGAAAATAAGGAACTTAAACACATCTGGCAGACTTCAGCGGCTTCTCCATATTTTCATGGATACATGTTCACTGTCTGGATATTTTGGTGCGGAAACTGAATTCTGCATTGGGATGCTGAAGACTGAACTCTTGTTCTAGTATAGCAGGGGTCAGCAACCCGCGGCTCCGGAGCCGCATGCGGCTCTTTGGCAACTCTGATGCGGCTCAGCTGCACAATCGCCGACCCCCCAGATTGTTGCGGGGAGATTCCAGACTTCAATGCCTCTCCTGGAGTCAACGTTCTCCAAGTTTCACTCAGACTACAATATTAAGGGGCGTGCCGTGATGATATTACTCTTAACGTCCTCTTGAACGTCATCGCGCCCGCCATTCACGGAATGCTATTTGTGTCCTCTTGAACGTCATCGTGTCCGCCATTCACGGAATGCTATTTGCGTCCTCTTGAACGTCATCGTGTCCGCCATTCTCGGAATGCTATTTGCGTGCCGACCGGACACATGCATTTTGCGTTTGAGGTGGGTGAGGTTTGGTGCTCGCGGGGTGTATAACACAGTCAGGAAGTGTCATGGATGCAAAGTATTCTGGGTATTTGTTGTGTTGTGTTTATGTTGTGTTACTGTGATATTTTCTCCCGAAATGTGTTTGTCATTCTTCTTTTTTGTGGGTTCACAATGTGGTGCTTATTAGTAGGAGTGTCAAAGTTGTTTATATCACAACCGTCTGTGGGGAGGCTCGTAACTCAAATTTATGCTTGCAATATAAAGTTTAACAAAAAACAGAGAGACCGCTTGTATCTTAAAATAGTCGTAAGTGGAGGTACTACTCTATAGCTGTGTGTTATGTTGACTTTGTCGCCAGCTAGGCTGTTTTAGTTTCACTGTTTAATGTTGTCCACAATACTGACTACATCTGGATATCAATGACTTTGTCAGAATAATAAAGTATCAAAACTCATACAAACCCCGTTTCCATATGAGTTGGGAAATTGTGTTAGATGTAAATATAAACGAAATACAATGATTTTCAAAAAAAATTTCAACCCATATTCAGTTGAATATGCTACAAAGACAACGTATTTGATATTCAAACTGATAAACCTTTGTTTTTGTTTGCAAATAATCATTAACTTTAGAATTTGATGCCAGCAACACAAGACAAAGAAGTTGCAAAAGGTGGCAATAAATAAAGATAAAGTTGAGAAATTCTCATTAAACACTTATTTGGAACATCCCACAGGTGTGCAGGCTAATTGGGAACAGGTGGGTGCCATGATTGGGTATAAAAGCAGCTTCCATGAAATGCTAAGTAATTCACAAACAAGGATGGGGCGAGGGTCACCAATTTGTAAGGAAATTGTCGAACAGTTTCAGAACAACATTTCTCAACGAGCTATTGCAAGGAATTTAGGGATTTTACCATCTGCGGTCCGTAAAATCATCAAAAGGTTCAGAGAATCTGGAGAAATCACTGCACGTAAGCGATGATATTATGGACCGTTGATCCCTCAGGCGGTACTGCATCAAAACAGACAACAGTGTGTAAAGGATATCACTACATTGCCTCAGGAACATTTCATAAAACCACTGTCAGTAACTACAGTTGGTCGCTACATCTGTAAGTGCAAGTTAAAGCTCTACTATGCAAAGCAAAACCCATTTATCAACAATAAGGAACGCCTCTGGCTTCGCTGGGCCCGAGCTCACCTAAGATGGAGTGATGCAAAGTGGAAACGTGTTCTGTGGTCTGACGAGTCCACATTTCAAATTATATTTGGAAACTGTGGACGTGGTGTCCTCCAGAACAAAGACGAAAATAACCATCCATGTTGTAGGTGTAAAGTTCAAAAGTCAGCATCTGTGATGGTATGGGTAACTTACTCGGTTGGTAGAGCGGCCGTGCCAGCAACTTGAGGGTTGCAGGTTCGAATCCCGTTTCTGCCATCCTTGGGCAAGACACTTTACCCACCTGCTCCCAGTGCCACCCACACTGGTTTAAATGTAAAAAAAAAAAGATATTGGGTTTCACTATGTAAAGCACTTTGAGTCACTAGAGAAAAAACGCTATATAAATATAATTCACTTCACTTCACATCTGTGAAGGCACCATGTATGCGGAATGTTCCATACAGGTTTTGGAGCAACATATGTTGTCATCCAAGCAACGTTATCATGGACGCCCCTGCTTATTTCAGCAAGACAATGCCTAGCTACGTGTTACAACAGCGTGGTTTCGTACTTTCCTGGCCCGCCTGCAGTCCAGACCTGTCACCCATCGAAAATGTGTGGCGCATCATGAAGCGTAAAATACGACAGCGGAGACCCCGGACTGTTGAACGACTGAAGCTCTACATAAAACTATAATGGGAAAGAATTCCACTTTCAAAGCTTCAACAATTAGTTTCCTCAGTTCCCAAACGTTTATTGAGTGTTGTTAAAAGAAAAGGTGATGTAACACAGCGGTGAACATGCCCTTTCCCAACTACTTTGGCACGTGTTGCAGCCATGAAATTCTAAGTTAATTATTATTTGCAAAAAATAATAAAGTTTATGAGTTTGAACATCAAATATCTTGTCTTTGTAGTGCATTCAACTGAATATGGGTTGAAAAGGATTTGCAAATCATTGTATTCTATTTATTTTATTTAACACAATTTCCCAACTCATATGGAAACAGGGTTTGTACAACGTTGAGGGAAAAATACCACTGGTCAACTAGACGTAAACCAAGTTTGTCCATGCGTTCTGGAACATCTTACTACATGCTTTTAACGGTTCTTAATACCCGTTTAATCTGGAAACATCATCTGATCTATGGAAGAGGGGGTCAGCAAGTCGGTCACTGGGAGGAAATCACACATGTGCCATCAGCGGCAGTGATTCAGGCCTGGTTGATGTCACTTTGACAGAGAACACTAAGGACTGTGTTGGTGTCAGCAGGGAGTCAGACAGGCCAGCACACCAAGATCCTCCTTCGTCTACATTCTTGGTTTTTAATTGGCCTTCACCTCCAAGCAACCCACGCCAACCTCCATGAGTCATTGATACATGTTCGCCACATGCGTCCTGGTCTCGTGCGTTGCATTGGTCATACCCCGTTTTTCGTCCAATAACTTTGAAAACAGCTCATCATCGGTCTGATATCCAGAGAAAGGGGAACGGAATGAATGGGGCTTTATTAACCCTCCGCCCCCCGAAAAAAATAGTCAAGAAGTTAACCGACAGCAAAAACTTTTTTTGTCCGAGTGGAACAAAAGCGCGGCCGGTCTTGTTGCCATGGCGATAAAGCTCACATGGAATTCGGGAAGTCAATTAGCAATCGGCCTGCATCTCATTAAACGTCCGGCAGGACTAAAAAAAAGGCTGACGGTTCCGACGTTTGAGACCTGCCACCAGTGTGAGGGTTAAACTCTATTTTACTGCTCTAATGGAACTTTTGTACACCTCCAACGAGGCATAATCTGGATGGACCGCATGCAATTGTCTCCGCTTTCTTCACTGTGTCCAAAGAGATGGGGAAGAGACAAAAGACCCCGATGATAAATCTGTCAGTGCACCGAACTCGGGATAAACACACATTCGCACACCCTAGATTTACACGAGCAGCCATAAATACACGGGAGAAGTTGCTTGATGTTCTGTCTTGCAGCTCTGTTGTGTCTCTGAGGATCAAGGGTGGAGCAAAAACACAGAGCAACACGCCGAACTAAACCCCCCAGATCCTGCAAACCACCCCCTGATGCTTCCATGCAGATTCCAAACAGGGTCCAAACCCCCACTAATGAGAATATAGATTTGCCCAAGTAGTCGCAGAGCTTATCAGTATTCCAGGTTTTATATATATATATATATATATATATATATATATATATATATATATATATATATATATATATATATACATTATATATATATATATATTACACATACAAACCCCGTTTGCATATGAGTTGGGAAAATATGTTAGATGTAAATATAAACAGAATACAATGATTTGCAAATCCTTTTCAACCCATATTCAATTGAATGCACTACAAAGACAACATATTTGACTCATAAACTTTATTTTTTTTTCAGCAAATAACAATTAACTTAGAATTTCATGGCTGCAACACGTGCCAAAGTAGTTGGGAAAGGGCATGTTCACCACTGTGTTACATCACGTTTTCTTTTAACGACACTCAATAAACGTTTGGGAACTGAGGAAACTAATTGTTGAAGCTTTGAAAGTGGAATTCGTTCCCATTCTTGTTTTATGTAGAGCTTCAGTCGTTCAACAGTCCGGGGTCTGCGCTGTCGTATTTTACGCTTCATAATGCGCCACACATTTTCCATGGGAGACAGGTCTGGGCTGCAAAGTACCCGCACTCTTTTACTACGAAACCACGCTGTTGTAACACGTGGCTTGGCATTGTCTTGCTGAAATAAGCAGGGGCGTCTATGATAACGTTGCTTGGATAACAACATATGTTGCTCCCAAACCTGTATGGACCATTCAGCATTAATGGTGCCTTCACAGATGTGTAAGTTACCCATGCCTTGGGCACTAATACACCCCCATACCATCACAGATGCTGGCTTTTGAACTTTGCGCCTATCACAATCTGGATGGTTATTTTCCTCTTTGTTCTGGAGGACACCACGTCTTCTGTTTCCAGTTATAATTTGAAGTGTGGACTCGTCAGACCACAGAACACTTTTCCAATTTGCATCAGTCCATCTTAGGTGAGCTTGGGCCCAGCCAAGCCGGCGGTGTTTGAGTATATTGTTGATAAATGGGTTTGGCTTTGCATAGTAGAGTTTTAACTTGCACTTACAGATGTAGCAACCAACTGTAGTTACTGACAGTGGTTTTATGAAGTGTTCCTGAGCCCATGTGGTGATATCCTTTACACACTGATGTCAGTTTCTGATGCAGTACTGCCTGAGGGATTCATACGTCCGTAATATCATTGCTTATGTGCAGTGATTTCTCTAGATTCTCTGAACTTTTTGATGTTTTTACGGACCATATATGGTAAAATCCCTAAATTCCTTGCAATAGCTCGTTGAGAAATGTTTTAAAACTGTTCGACAATTTGCTTATAAATTGGCGACCTTTGCCTCATCCTTGTTTGGGAATTACTTAGCATTTCATGGAAGCTGCTTTTATAGCCAATCATGGCACCCACCTGTTCCCAATTAGCCTGCACACCTGTGGGATGTTCCAAATAAGTGTTTGATGAGCATTTCTCAACTTTAGCAGTATTTATTGCCACCTGTCCCAACTTCTTTGTCACGTGTTGCTGGCATCAAATTGTGAAGTTAATGATTATTTGCAAAGAAAAAATAAAAAATGTTTATCAGTTTTAACATGAAATATGTTGTCTTTGTAGCATATTCAACTGAATATGGGTTGAAAAAGATTTGCAAATCATTGTATTCTGTTTATATTTACATCTAACACAATTTACCAACTCATATGGAAACAGGGTTTGTATATATATATACATATATATATATATATATACATATATATATATATATGTATATATATATGTATATATATACATATATATATATATATGTATATATATATGTATATATATATACATATATATATATACATATATATATATATATATATATATATATATATATATATATATATATATATATATATATATATATATATATATATATATATATATATATATATATATATATATATATATATATATATATATATATATATATATATATATATATTTATAAATAATCACACTGCACATCTGGGCACAGGTATCTGGGGAAAAATGCTAATGATCCGTGATCGTTATCGACCGTCTCGACCAGTTTCATTGTCGGACCTGATGAATCCGCCGGCAGATTCCATTCAGCTTCCTGTCATTGTGGCGTGGCAGGCAGATGACATCAGCGCGCCCGGGGGCAGCTGCGGCGATACGGAATATCTTCCTCATCATACAAAGTAAAGGAGAATCGTGATGGTATCATCTTAGACTCATCCCCCTTACACACACACACGCACACACACACACACATACACACACACCAAAGGACCTTCATTTTCCAGTAATTGAGTTTCTCTCTCGCTTCTTTGTGTTTCGATAAAACAACCCTCACCCAACATCATCCGCCTTTTTGGAATAGAACAGCTCCCCCTAACCTTGTTATGTGGATGCTCATTTCCCACTTAAGTAATAATAATCATAATAATAATAGATTTTGTTTTGAAAAAGTACTTTACATTGAGCAAACAACCTCAAATTATTACTGTCATTGATCCGTGATCCGGATCATGTTTTGTTTAGTTATGTTCTGTTAGTTTTAAACTCCCTTAGCTCCTGTTTTGGTTTCCATGGTTACTAATTGGTTTCACCTGCCTCTGATTAGTGCTCTGCACCTTCACCTGCTGTTGAGCACTAATCAGAGAGCTATTTAGTCACGTTGCTCGCCACAGTGGGTGTGGCTTCATTGTTTGCGGTATGCAACCGCCACTTTGGTATTCCAGATCCTGAGCGATGCTGTTATCTTAACTTCCCGTGCGATCGGCACATTTTTCCTTAGTTTCTGTCTTTTGGTACCATCACGATTAAATTATCATATCCTACCTCACGCTGTCATCCGGAGCTGTCTGTCCAGCATTCCGGGAGAACAAACCCCGACCCGACCACGCCTCCATGTGACAGCTACAGTGTATTAAAAAATAAAAACATAAAAATAATAATAAGAATGATAAAAATATAATAAAAATAAATACAAATAAAAATAAGAACAGCCTATTAGCTAGAAATAGTATGCATTTATCAATAAAAAAGGCTTCCTTTGAAAATAAGGGTTTTTAAGCCTTTTTTTAGAAGCATTCACAGTCTGTGGCGTCCTCAGGTTGTCAGGGAAGCATTCCACAGACTGGGAGCGGCAGAGAAGAAAGCCCGGTCTCCCAGTACTCACAATTAACATTTTCTATTAAACTTTCAATTAAAAAAAATCTTAATGATGTTTAATTATTATTTATAAATTATTATTATTTATGGTTCATTTTTTTTTATTTTATTTATTTTTTTATTGGGAACCTACGGCTCTCGAGCAAGATGTGGCTCTTTTGATGACTGCATCTGGTTTTCAGATAAATCTTAGCTGATATTGCTTAACACGATAAGTTAATAATGATTCCGCTGGTAATCAGTATTAAAAATAACATTTAAAAACTAAAACATTGTCATGCATTTCTAATCTGGAATAACATGATAACATTTGCTGTGGTCTGGAACATTATGGTAACGTTTGCTGTGGTCCAGAACAACATGGCACGCAATCAGAAATACAGTCAATGTTACATACAGATAATGTGTCATGAAACATGTATATAAATTAAATATAGAGAGGACATAAGTAAAGGGAATTCAAATATTCCTACAAACGAGACATATTGATGCAATATGTACACACAGCTAGCCTAAATAGCATGTTAGCATATATTATTAGTACTCCATTCAAAGTCAAAGACATCAACAAAGCTCACATTTGTGCAGTGGCCTAGTGGTTAAAGTGTCCGCCCTGAGATCGGTAGGTTGTGAGTTCCAAACCCCGGCCGAGTCATACCAAAGACTATACAAAAATGGGACCCATTACCTCCCTGCTTGACACTCAGCATCAAGGGTTGGAATTGGGGGTTAAATCACCCAAAATTATTCCTGGGCGCGGCCACCGCTGTTGCTCGCTGCTCCCCTCACCTCCCAGGGGGTGTTCAAGGGTGATGGGTCAAACGCAGAGAATAATTTTGCCACACGTAGTGTGTGTGTGACAATCATTGGTACTTTAACTTTATTCAAGCACAGCATAAAACGTTTGGTGGACACAATGAGACAAATAAGGAGTGGCATAAACATTATGTGGCAGCGACGGAGAACGTTTTACATGTGAATAAACTATGATGAGTTCAAGGACCGCCAAAATTAGTAGGACAATACAAAGATAGCCAAATACTGTCATCAGTGAAGAATAAACACAAATATGTTTTACAGCTTTCTAACAATTAGTTGAGTTTATACCAAAATGGATACATGGATGATACAGCAGAGGATTGGGAGAAGGTCATGTGGTCAGATGAAAGCAAAATAGAACTTTTTGGTATGAACTCAACTCGCCGTGTTTGGAGGAAGAAGAATACTGAGTTGCATCCCAAGAACACCACACCTACTGTGAGGCATGAGGGTGGAAACATCATATTTTGGGGCTGTTTTTCTGCTAAGGGGACAGGACGAGTGATCCGTGTTAAGGAAAGAATGAATGGGGCCATGTATCGTGAGATTTGGAGCCAAAACCTCCTTCCATCAGTGAGAGCCTTGAATGGTAGACCAAATACTTTTATCCACCATAATTTACAAATAAATTCTTTAAAATTCCTACAATGTGAATTCCTGGATTTTTTTTCCACATTCTGTCTCTCACAGTTGAAGTGTACCTATGATGAAAATTATAGACCTCTGTCATCATTTTAAGTGGGAGAACTTGCACAATCGGTGGCTGACTAAATACGTTTTTGCCCCAAAACGGCCCACGCATGCTTACATTTTTCCTCTGTGGAAAAACTTTGGACACCCCTGAAGTAAGAATAAGCAGAGCTTATCCAACCCTCCCCCTTTTCCTTTGCATGGCAGTTGCTAAAACTCTTGTTCACTTCCTGTTCTCAGTTTATTCACAATACACTCCATAAGTAATAACATGCATTCTAAATAATAAACAAAAATAAATGTACGCTTACAGCCGAGCCCATAAAACCCAATAAATAACCATTCAAAAAGCGCCAACAAAACTCCACTTTTATTTCTTGACTTGCATTAGTGATATTGTTATTATAAGTGCTAACACAGACAAACTACTTATAGGCTGAATATATAATCTGACAAGTTGGGAGACTTAGAGTTGAGTTTGTGTTTATTTGGAACATGCGTGCATACATCTATCCATCCATTTTATACCGCTTATTCCCTTTCGGGGTCGTGAGGGGGCGCTGGCGCCTATCTCAGCTACATTCGGGCGGAAGGCGGGGTACACCCCGGACAAGTCGCCACTTCATCGCAGCATACAACACGATACATCAAAATTCCCAGTTTCTCTATTCGACATGTTCGAAAAGAAGTAGCAAAAAGCAGAGCTTATTCAATCCTATCCCTTTTCTTTAAATAACAGTGGCTAAAACTTTTGTCCACTTCCTGTTCTCAGTTTATTCACCATATACTCCATAACTAATAACATTAAAAAGAAATAAATGCATAATTAGTGATGTAAGTTTCATTTCATTTGTTGAGATTAATAAGATTGAAATAAATTCAGAATGTTTAATATGGTTCTTCTTCTTTGTACTTAACATTAAGTTTGAAAAGTTTCTGGAATTCGATCATATTTGTACATTGTTTAATTTATTTGCTTATTATTTAATTCCATAATTTACAAAACTCGTCTCCATATGAGTTTGGAATTTGTGTTAGATGTAAATATTAACGGAATAAAATGATTTGCAAATCATTTTCAAGCCATATTCAGTTGAATATGCTACAAAGACAACATATTTGATGTTCAAACTGATAAACATGTTTTTTTGTTGTTGCAAATAATCATTAACTTTAGAATTTAATGCCAGCAACATGTGACAAAGAAGTTGGGAAAGGTGGCAATAAATACCGATAAAATATAAACACTTATTTGGAACATCCCACAGGTGTGCAGGCTAATTGGGAACAGGTGGGTGCCATGATTGGGTAGAAAAGCAGCTTCCCAAAAAATGCTCAGACTTTCACAAGAAAGGATGGGGCGAGGTACACCCCTTTGTCCACAACTGCGTGAGCAAAATAGTCAAACAGTTTAAGAACAACCTTTCTCAAAATGTAAATGCAAAACATTCAGGGATTTCAACATCTATGGTCCATAATATCATCAAAAGGTTCAGAGAATCTGGAGAAATCACTCCATGTAAGCGGCATGGCCGGAAACCAACATTGAATGACCGTGACCTTCCTCAGATAGCATTGTATCAAAAACCGACATCAATCTCCAAAAGGATATCACCACATGGGCTAAATAACACTTCAGAAAACCACTGTCACTAAATACAATTTGTTGCTGCATCTGTAAGTGCAAGTTAAAGCTCTACTATGCAAAGTGAAAGCCATTTATCAACAACATCCAGAAACGCCGCCGGCTTCTCTGGGCCCGAGATCATCTAAGATGGACTGATGCAAAGTGGAAAAGTGTTCTGTGGTCTGACCAGTCCACATTTCAAATTGTTTTTGGAAATATTCGACATTGTGTCATCCGGATCAAAGGATAAGCGAACCATCCAGACTGTTATCGACGCAAAGTTCAAAAGCCAGCATCTGTGATGGTATGGGGGTGCATTAGTGCCCAAGGCATGGGTAACTTACACATCTGTGAAGGCACCATTAGTGCTGAAAGGTACATACAGGTTTTGGAGCAACATTTGCTGCTATCTAAGCGCCGTCTTATTCATGGACGCCCCTGCTTATTTCAGCAAGACAATCCCAAACCACATTCAGCATATGTTACAACAGTGTGGCTTCTTAAAAAAAAAGAGTGCGGGTACTTTCCTGGCCCGCCTGCAGTCCAGACCTGTCTCCCATTGAAAATGTGTGGCGCATTATGAAGCGTAAAATACGACAGCGGAGACCCCGGACTGTTGAACGGCTGAAGCTCTACATAAAACAAGAATGGGAAAGAAGTCCACTTTCAAAGCTTCAACAATTAGTTTCCTCAGTTCCCAAACGTTTATTGAGTGTTGTTAAAAGAAAAGGTGATGTAACACAGTGGTGAACATGCCCTTTCCCAACTACTTTGGCACGTGTTGCAGCCATGAAATTCTAAGTTAATTTTTATTTGCCAAAAAAATATAATAAAAATGTCCCAACTCATATGGAAACGGGGTTTGTAAATCCACATATTGATAAAGGCCCTAAGTGTTGTACGTGCGTACAAATGTTTTAAATGACATTTGTTCTCTAAGATGACATTCCTCCTACACATTGTCATTAACCTGGAATTTATCAGCTATTTAGGAGGTCTCTGTGATGTGAAGCACTTTGGGGCATATAAGTTTAGTGGTTAGTAAATAAAAAAAAAAAAGGTATGCTAAAAGGACCCAGACTGAAAGGTTACATGAAAATAAACACCCCCAGCAGCAAGCATTACACTTTGCAAGTTGGTACCTTTAATTTGAAGTGTGGAAGGTTATGCTCTGCCGCCCTCTTGTGGTATAATTAAGACTTACAAGTTTCTGTTCCAATATGGGATTCTAGCATTCAGAATGTGTTAGTCTCCCTCTAGTGGCCGTAGTTGTTCCTACACGCTCCACTGCAAGGATATTCGTCCCCTCACTGTGGCGTTGACTCCATCCCATAATGAATAATTATATCAATTATATTGACCCTGTGAAACATGTATCATCTAGCATGATTTATGAATTATTTCCCACAAAAGGGGAAAGATATGTCTCCCCTCATAAAAAATACATGACACTTGTGAATTTGAGGTTCTTTTCATGCTCCCCTTGACTTTGAGCTCCCCTTGCTCCCGGGGTATGGCATTATTACCCTCTGCAATTTTCTCTTGAATATAATTAAAGTCCCCTTTTTTCTCCTGAGTCAGCAGGGGGGTATTGTGTACGGAGTCCATGACTACTTACTTAACAGCGGGAAGATTAATCTGGAGAGACACTCATATCCATACCCTTGAGCTAGGTTCATATTCTTAATTGCCCAAGCAAAGACACGGTTCTTGCAATGTTTCCTTCCATGTAAAAAACAAAAACAAAAAACCCACCACGTAGCAAAAAAGAATAAATAAACTCAGCATCCTAGTTTATGGAAGCAATAACGTTAAACATGATTTTTGTAGTGCGGTTTCAAGCATTCAGTGAGCAAAGTGAGTGAGTCAGTGTCAGGTTGAAACACTGACTACATCTATTAAACAGACAAGAAGCAAGGAATCATGCAGGGACAGCATTCAATTTAGCCCATGAGGAGAACGCATGGAGTTGCACTCTTAGTCACAGTCTCGCCCTACGCTCTAATGTACAGCGCCCGCGTCCCTCTATTTATTCAGGGGTTCCCCAGTGAACATCACTGAGGCTGCCTCTTAAAAAAGTGGACACATATAGCATGAAAATCAGGTCCAGGACTCAAAATACGTGACGGAATGTGCTGTGGCCTTGTGATTTTGCCTTGTCTCTGATTCGTCCGCATGCTGTCATTTTATCTTCGTTAAGGTCCTTGAAGTCCTTGGATTTTAGCGGGCTAAGACAAAGATAACATCTGCGACTGAGGCCCCTCCTCAGATAATTATTTTTTTGTCCTTGCACAGATAGAAAAAGCACAGCTTAACCACGATAGCTAATAACTATAGCAACGGACTTAAAGCATACTAAAGTTGAGTGATTATATATACATGATTATTCTAACAGTTAGTAATTGCTTAGTAAATAATACATTGGAATTATGGTAAATATAGAGATATATACTACAGATCGGCCGATAATCAGCGCCATTATTTGGCATTTTTTAAATATAGTAGTATCCAGTAGCGGGTTGTGCGTTTCCCACCTAGGCCTTCAGCTGTTGATCAATCGAAACTTGTTTTTGTAGATTGTAAAGTACAGTACATCCATCCATCCATCCATTTTCTACCGCTTATTCCCTTTCGGAGTCGCGGAGGGCGCTGGCGCCTATCTCAGCTACCGTACAATTGACCACTAAATGGTAACACACGAATAACTTTTTCAACTTGTTTAAGTCGGGGTCCACATTAATCAATTAATTTTAACGTGATGTCCGACTTCAATGATTACCACTCAACATACCATAATTTATTTCGCCACATGACTACGGCTTGAAAAATATTATGCAAAAACACATTCACTCACTTTTGGGCATTGAAACACCTCAATTTGTCACATGTGTACAAATCGAGTTATTTTTTTTGCACATTTATAAACCAATAAAGCAACATCGGACGTGGGTACTGTCAAAACTAAAATAATATAACATTGAATGTGAAAAAATATATTTGAACTCACAATTTGTACTGGCCATTTGATGCCGTATAAGCCATTGATACCGTTCGGGGTTGGTTGATTCGAGTGGAAGTGACAGGAAAACCATTTCACCGCCAGGAAAGCTTAACTCGTTTCCGGGGTCGGCCGACGTCGTCTCACAAGATGTAGTTTCTCTTTAAATATCCTTCTTGAAAATTCCTTTGCAAATATATATCTGCCACCTAATCAACGTTTTGCTCTGCTTCTTTGTTGGTTAAAAAAGTGAGTGCCGCTGATTTCTCCGCTGGCCGGGTATGGCTCCGATGCCACTTTGTTTTTGTAAATTTCAACTAGTGAATGGATTCAATCACAGTCATGTTCAACGTAAGACTACTTAGATGGGCTAGTGTCAACTAATTGTTATCTGATTGCAACTGTCTGTTAATTGAACATCCTTTGTTTGTTTATACTGTTTGTTTATACTGCACTAATGTTGATTCAGACAGCCTCCGGCAGAATTAATACTGCGCTGGCAACAAGCTAGCAGAACTCTGATTGGATAAAAGCTCTCACTTTTAAAAACAGCAATACTGGAGCCTAATTTGACATAATGAGAATATGATGAATACTTTTTTATTTTTATGAAAAGTAAATGATGAATAAAATGAACTTTTATTACTTTATGATCATGATTTATGTTAGGCCGACAGAGAAGATCTTGCTGGCTCTGACGGAACACCACTTGTATTATCGGGCTTTCCCATTTATAAAAAAAAATAAAAAACTACAACAGAAGTAACAGTTCGAGATGCTACCTCAGTAGAAGCATTTAAGTCTCACCTTAAAACTCATCTGTATACTCTAGCCTTTAAATAGACCTCCTTTTTAGACCAGTTGATCTGCCGCTTCTTTTCTTTCTCCTATGTCCCCCCCTCCCTTGTGGAGGGGGTCCGGTCCGATGACCATGAATGAAGTACTGGCTGTCCAGGGTCGGGACCCAGGATGGACCGCTCGCCTGTATCGGTTGGGGACATCTCTACGCTGCTGATCCGCCTCCGCTTGAGATGGTCTCCTGTGGACGGGACTCTCGCTGCTGTCTTGGATCCGCTTTGAACTGAACTCTCGCGGCTGTGTTGGAGCCACTATGGATTGAACTTTCACAGTATCATGTTAGACCCGCTCGACATCCATTGCTTTCGGTCCCCTAGAGAGGGGGGGTTGCCCACATCTGAGGTCCTCTCCAAGGTTTCTCATAGTCATCATTGTCACTGGCGTCCCACTGGATGTGAATTCTCCCTGCCCACTGGGTGTGAGTTTTCCTTGCCCTTTTGTGGGTTCTTCCGAGGATGTTGTAGTCGTAATGATTTGTGCAGTCCTTTGAGACATTTGTGATTTGGGGCTATATAAATAAACATTGATTGATTGATTGATTGAAGTACATAGATACACTATATACAGATATGATACCAGTATTTAGTATTTAAAAAGATAATTAATTAAGTCGATAGTAATAACCACATCTCAAGCCCCAGCTTTTTTGCCCGCTATGAGAAACGTTCTTTTTGATAGAGCCCAAATGTCTTTTTATCTACTTCATTTAAGAATACAAATTACTCTGACTGTCAATAATTCTCCCCAAATGTGTTTTGATATCTGACAGGGCGTTTATGAATTATTGACAGAAATAGTCTCCGGTCTGCTTGACGGCAGCGTTCACACGGCAACCCCCCCACTTTGTCTCCCTGCAGTGCTAATTGGCCGCAGTACGACTCCGCTTCTAACTTGTCAAAACTTTACAATTTCCATCCATCTTCTTCTGCTTATCCAAAGTCAGGTCGCGGGGGCAGCAGCCTAAGCAGAGAAGCCCAGGGTATCTACGGGGTCTTAAAAATTCTAAAAAAAAAGTCTTAATGTCTGCTCGCGGAAAAACAAAATCCTAATCTACGATTGGACTCCCTCGAATGGCCTTGACGCTGCAACAACAGGAAAACATCCCCCGAGGAGACCTCAGTGATGGACGCTTTTGACCTCCCTCCTTCTTCAACAACACCTGGAGTCACATTTTTGCTTGCATGCAGAACAACCCCAGACCTATGGACACTACATCAACACACCCAAGACAATGGGCATATACACACGCACAACCCCCCCCCACGCCATCACCACCGCTTGATTCCCCTTCGGGATGATGGACGGCTGGCAGCGCTTTATAGCAGCAATCGACCTCCAGGGCCCCAACTCCCCCTCCTCTCTGTTGCGAGTTGTCCTGACTATATGTAACATGTTTATGTGTGCATGGCATGGAGGTTTTTTCCCACTCAGAACTAGGCCCCTTAGGAGCCCTGACTAGATTGGACTTTTTCACTTATCCTCTTCCTCAGCGTTTTACCTTTTTCCCATCTTTTACGGGGCACCTGTGCCAACCCATCAGCGTTCCTGTTCTGTAGTCCTGTACACTGTTTGTCTAATCTTGAACGGGTTTCGTGCTGAAAACATATTTTTGTTGTACTTGTGCAATGACAATAAAGTCCTATCCTATCCTATAATTTGAATTTAAGGCCTCAAAATGTCTAAAATTCTCCCTAAAATCTCAAAAAAGCTAGTTTGGAAATTTTTTAAGGATGCTATAATGTAACGACACAGTGGAACTAACTGTGCTGCCCCGTCAGAATTGATCAAACACCACCGGCGCAGCTTTGTGTTGACAGCTTAGTCATCATAGCAGCGGAGACAACTACGAATGGAACCGACTTACAGTACTTGCATGCATGGGTAAGTGAAATTTTAATGATTTGTGGTTTCAGGAAGAACATAATTGAAGCAGGTGGAGGGAAATGTGTAAGAAGCACACTGCAAGTAAACTTTAAAACCTGGAACATTGAGCTTCAAGGCATTGGAATCCCAACATAACTCTAACCCTAACCTTAGTTAAGCCCATACTTGCCAACCTTGAGACCTCCAAATTTGGGAGATTTGGGGTCGGGGGTGGGGGGTCTAGGCGGGCAGGGTTTGGTGGTAGCGTAGAAGTATATTGTAGCATCCCGGAGGAGTTAGTGCCGCAAAGGGTTCTGGGTATTTGTTCTGTTGTGTTTATGATGTGTTAGGTGCAGATGTTCTCCTGAAATGTATTAGGCATTCTTGTTTGGTGTGGGTTCACAGTATGGCGCATATTTGTAACAGTGTTAAAGTTGTTTATACGGCCACCCTCAGTGTGACCTATATGGCTGTTTACCAAGTATGAATTGCATTCACTTATGAGTGGAAAAGCGGATGTGACGACAGGTTACAGAGGACATTAAAGGCAGTGCCTTTAAGGCATGGTCCCAATATTGTTGTCAGAGTGGAAATCTGGACATATTCGGGAGTGAAGTGAAGTGAATTATATTTATATAGCGCTTTTCTCTAGTGACTCAAAGCGCTTTACATAGTGAAACCCAATATCTAAGTTACATTTAAACCAGTGTGGGTGGCACTGGGAGCAGGTGGGTAAAGTGTCATGCCCAAGGACACAACGGCAGTGACTAGGGTGGCGGAAGCGGGGATCGAACCTGCAACCCTCAAATTGCTGACACGGCCGCTCTACCAACCGAGCTATACCACCCCAGAGAATGGTTGCCCCGGGAGATGCTCGGAAGGTCGACTGAAATTCTGAAGTCTCCCAGGAAAATCGGGAGGGTTGGCAAGTATGGTTAAGCCTTTTGTATTCCAATGTGAAAGAGCTGTGAGTAAATTCATATACTTTGCAAGTAATTCCGGTCCTCCAATTTTCCTTCAAGTCTTTTCTACTTTTTTGTTAGTATAGATTAAACAAGTGAAAACCAAGTCTTTAAAATATTTTCTTGGATTTTCAAAATTTATTTGAGTTTTGTCCCTCTTAGAATTAAAAATGTCGAGCAGAGCGAGACCAGCTTGCTAGTAAATAAAAAAATAAAAAATAAAATGGAGTCAGCTCACTGGTAAGTGCTGCTATTTGAGCTATTTTTTTAAACAGGTCCGCGGGCTACTCAACTGGTCCTTACGGGCGTTGGTGACCCCTGCTCTATACTATTCATGTTCAAATAACTTTGACTGCATATGAATATCAGCTCCAAATATCGGTTATCAGCCTCCTTGACTACCAATAATCCGTATCTGTATCAGCCTGGAAAAAAACTCTATCGGTCCATCTCTAATACATACATCATAAAACACACTATTTCACACTCACTATTTCAAATGTTAAAATAAATGTTTTCATTTCATGTTCTTCCCACTGTCTCAATGCATGCCAATCCACTCCTCTTTGTCTCATGCTGAATGGTATGAATACAATTTTTTGCACTCCCCAGCCAGCCCACGGCGACTTCACACCACCACCTACTGCCATGTGTCAGTGCCAGTCATGCTCATACACCCCACGCCATCTGTAGTCAACCCCCTGAATGGGCATTCGTTGCTCTGTAGCGCGAAATCCGACACGCCGCGCACGACTCCGCATGCATGGACCAAAAAAATATATATATATATAAAGATATGCACAGCAAAACAATCCAAATGTAAAATGATCAGTCTTACAATAAAGCAACTCTTACAGCATCCAAACATGTCTCTGCAACTGAATTGGACACTATTCAATGTGCATGTATGATTGAATGAGGATAAAAAACTAAACTATTATATACAATATATACACTTAAAGGCCTACTGAAATGAGATTTTCTTATTTAAACGGGGATAGCAGGTCCATTCTATGTGTCATACTTGATCATTTCGCGATATTGCCATATTTTTGCTGAAAGGATTTAGTAGAGAACATCGACGATAAACTTCGCAACTTTTGTTCGCTAACAGAAAAGCCTTGCCTTTACCGGAAGTAGCAGACGATGTGCGTGTGACGTCACGGGTTGTGGAGCTCCTCACATCTGAACATTGTTTATAATCATGGCCACCAGCAGCGAGAGCGATTCAGACCAAAAAAAGCAACAATTTCCCCATTAATTTGAGCGAGAATGAAAGATTTGTGGATGAGGAAAGTTAGAGTGAAGCACTAAAAAGAAGAAAAAAAAGTCATGGCAGTGGGAGTGATTCAGATGTTATTACACACATTTACTAGGATCATTCTGGAAAATACTGTATTTGCTTATTGTGTTACTAGTGTTTTAGTGAGATTATATGGTCGTATCTGGTCTATAAAATCCGCTACACCTCCCTGATACCGAAGTACATGTCAAACTACTTCCTTAACGTAAATGACCGCCATAACCACAACACCAGGGGGAGCTCCACAAACCACGTTAAACCCAGATTCCGATCGAACAAAGGTCTTAACTCATTCTCTTTCTATGCCACATCAATGTGGAATGCACTCCCAACAGGTATAAAAGTAAGTGCATCTCTATATTCCTTCAAAACCTCCAGGCAACTTCAACACTTTACTAATACCCTCCTCCATTCACATCCCATCTCCCCGGATTATAAACAACTCAAATGTACTTCTAATGTATATACTTGTTCTTATGCTATGTGAACTCACTATGTTCTCTGCTGGCTGTACATATCCTACTAAATAAGACCTACACTGTTTCAATGTCCACATTTCTCTGTTGATGCAATTGTTGATGACTGAAGTACTGATATCAACCAAAGCTCCTCATCCCACCCCCCGGATTGTAAATAATGTAAATAATTCAATGTATATACTATGATGATTAACTTGTGTGATGACTGTATTATGTTGATAGTATATATTTGTACCATGAATTGATTAACGTGGACCCCAACTTAAACAAGTTGAAAAACTTATTGGGGTGTTACCATTTAGTGGTCAATTGTAGGGAATATGTACTAAACTGTGCAATCTACTAATAAAAGTATCAATCAATCAATCAATCAAACCTGAAAGTCGGAGGGGTGTGGCCACGGGTGTGGTGACCACCAGTGTCTCCAAGAGAAGCCACGTTTCTCGACGAGGCAAGGCAGCCGGGCTGAGATTATTTTTTTCCCCCCTCCTCCACAGTGTAAGCGTCCGACGGTCGGGGGCGGCCGAGGGGGGGAGGCAAGACAGTCCGCAGCTGCAGGAGGAACGACGCACGCAAGCTCTCCGCTCATGTCTACGGTAAGAGCCGACTTATAAGCACCGTTTTCTCACCGAAATCTGCCGGTTGACATGTGGTAGGGAACCATGTTCGCTTGACCGCTCTGTTCCATAGTAAATGATAATAAATGATAAATGGGTTGTACTTGTATAGCGCTTTTCTACCTTCAAGGTACTCAAAGCGCTTTGACACTTCTTCCACATTTACCCATTCACACACACATTCACACACTGATGGAGGGAGCTGCCATGCAAGGCGCCAACCAGCACCCATCAGGAGCAAGGGTGAAGTGTCTTGCTCAGGACACAACGGACGTGACGAGGTTGGTTCTAGGTGGGATTTGAACCAGTGACCCTCGGGTTGCGCACGGCCACTCTCCCCACTGCGCCACGCCGTCCCTAAAGTAAAGCTTCACCGTCATCTTTCGGGAACGTAAACAAGGAAACACCGGCTGTGTTCGTGTTGATAAAGGCGGCCGCAATACACCGCTTCCCAACCTACATCTTTCTTCTTTGACGTCTCCATTATTAATTGAACAAATCGCAAAAGATTCACGCGTCATCATAACGCGACGTTTTCAACAGGATACATCGTGCGAAATTTAAAATTGCAATTTAGTAAACTAAAAAGGCCGTATTGGCATGTGTTGCAATGTTAATATTTCATCATTGATATATAAACTATCAGACTGCGTGGTCGGTAGTAGTGGCTTTCAGTAGGCCTTTAAATATCAAGTTTATTGATCTGGGCTCTGCTAGTTTGCCTTCTGTGTTAAGATCCGTTTCCCAAATCAGGTTTTGTTAAGTTAAAGACTCCCTTAGTTCTGTTTCAGCACCCCTGGGTTTGTGTTTGTTTGGTTGCCATGGGTGCTGATTATTTTTTTACCTGCCTCTGATTAGTGTTCGGGACGCTCACCTGCTCCCGGGCACCAATCAGAGAGTTATTTACTCCTGCTTTTTGCAACACTCAGTCTTGCTGTCTTGTTTGCTCCATGCGGTATAGCTTGGTTGGTAGAGCGGCCGTGCCAGCAACTTGAGGGTTGCAGGTTCGATTCCCGCTTCCGCCATCCTAATCACTGCCGTTGTGTCCTTGGGCAAGACACTTTACCCACCTGCTCCCAGTGCCACCCACACTGGTTTAAATGTAACTTAGATATTGGATTTCACTATGTAAAGCGCTTTGAGTCATTAGAGAAAAAGCGCTATATGAATATAATTCACTCACTCACTCACATGCAGCAAGTTACCTGTGTATACCGTTTGATTCCGGATCGAAGCTTAACCATTAGCTTCAACATCACCGTTAGCTTTTCCATAGCTACCCGGGCTATCGGCAAGTTTTCCTCTATTTTTGGATTTTGCTTGATTCATAAAAAATAAATCATTGTCTTACCTGCGCTCTGCCTCCGGAGTTCTGTCTGCATCTCGGGGAAACGATCCACGCAATAACTTGCGACCCCGCCGTTACATTCTGGAAAATAGATATCGATCCAAGATGTTTTTAAAAGGGAATCAATCGATAATATCAATACTAGAAAAAGGAAAATACTGTATTCTTTCAAAGTCAAAGGAGTTTGCAGCTTACTGCAAGGTTTTTACTCCCGGGAAATCAATCGGACTATTCTGGACAAGACTTGCAGATAGGAACATATTTAATTCCTCAAGAAATCTTGTCGGGGCATGAGGTAAACAAACAAACTATGGCATGAAACAAACACAAAACTGTGGCATGAAACAAACAGCATAAACTATGGTGTGGAACAAAACATAAAACTGTGGCATGAAACAAACACGGCATGAATTGAACAACTTGAAGTATGGTATCGCATGAGAGGCATGAAAATACTAACTAACATAACTATGGCATGGAGCAGGTGATGACGCCAGGCCGACTGACTGGCAAAGACAGGCTTAAATCATGATCGCTTGATTAGAGCAGGTGCGTTTCCCAAACACCAGAGGCAGGCGTAACTAATAAGTCGCCATGGAAACTAAAACAAACGAGGGTGCACAAAAACGGGAACTAATGGAGTCTTAAAACTAACAGAAAATAACGGATCATGACAGTATTCAAAGTACCAGAACAATGGAACAACAAGTTAACTTCATAAGCTTGATTGTGTTTTACTGTATCCATTAAACTATATGCAATTTTATTTACAGTCCGTAAAGTAATGTGAAAATTCCGCCGAAACATCACAAAATTACAAACCGACATTTTGAATATTCGGATGTTTTACGCAATTTCTATAGATTCGGGATCGGATGACGCTAAGCTAAATAAACAAACGAGAGTTTGTTTATTTATAACCATAAAAACATCAGTACTGTTTTTCCATTAACAGTAGTTTACATTCATTTTTTTGGTGAAGTTATTGCAACTTACCATATTTTTTTATATTTTATTTGAAAAAAAATACATCTACTAATAAAATGCATTTAACAAGTATGTAATAATAGTATTCACTGTTAGAAGCGGCCCTCATTTCGGTGATTTAACCCCAATTCCTACCCTTGATGCTGAGTGCCAAACAGGAGGTAATGGGTCCCATTTTTATAGTCTTTGGTATGACTCGGCCGGGGTTTGAACTCACAGCCTATATGAACTTGAAGTGTCATCCCATGGATTTTGTCAAGACTAGGACTATGGTGTGGATTGTTTTCCCGAGGTGTGAAGCGAATGAATGGGACATGGCGTAAAGGTAATGACATCTTATAATTTTATCACTCAAAAGTACTACAAAAAACAAAAGGTATAAACAAAAACGTGCACAAAGGCAGAACTATGGACTTAAAACAAAACTTGCAAACTATGGCATGAATAAAGACAAACTTACTTGAAATGAGAAAAGAGCATGAAAAAAAATCAGCATGAATAACAAGGGTGTATGGAGGGTGATGTCGCCAGATGACTGCCTGGCAACTGCAGGCTTGAATAGTGATGTGGTGATTGACAACAGGTGCATGAGTCCACATGAATCAGGTGCGTGACGTGAGGACAGGTGAAAACTAATGGGTTGTCATGGAAACAAAGCAGAGAGTGAAAAAACAGGAACTGACAAAATCCAAAAACCAAAACAGAACATAGCCGAACTAAACAGGATCACCAGGACATGACATAATTGTCCAAATTGTCCATTGTCTGGGTATCCTGCACCTTTCACTGGAACTAAGGGGCAAAGCCCAACTCCTGAAAGACCAACCCCAAACCATAATTCCTCACACTCGGCCCAATGCAGTCAGAAATGTGCCGTTCTCCTGGCAACCTCCAAACCCAGATTCGTCCATTAGATTGCCAGATGGACAAGTGTGACTCATCAGTCCAGAGAAGGTGACGTGCTTTACACCACTGCATCCAATGCTTTGCATTGGACTTGGTGACGTATGGCTTAGATCCAGCTGTTCGGCCATGGAAACCCATTCCATGAAGCTCTCTGCGTACTGTACGTGGGCTAATTGGAAGGTCACATGAAGTTTGGAGCTCTGTAGCAACTGACTGTGCAGAAAGTCTTTGCACTATGCACTTCGGCATCCGCTGACCCCCTCTCTGTCGGTTTACGTGGCCTACCACTTGGTCGGCCGAGTTGCTGTTGTTCCCAAAATCTTCACTTTTCTCATAATATTTAGGAGCGAGGATATTTCACAACTGGATTTGTTGCACAGGTGGCATCCAATGACAGTTCCACGCTGGAAATCACTGAGAGCGGCCCATTCTTTCACAAATGTTTGTAGAATCAGTCTCCATGCCTAAGTGCTTGATTTTATACCCCGGGCCAAGTGATTAGGGCACCAGATTCTCATCATTTGGATGGGTGGTCAAATACTTTTGGCAATGTAGTGTATTTGTCGAGTGCAGACCTTGCCACAATATGGTAACCTTCCAACGGAAAGACCTTGGGCGTGAGCACTATTCCTCGAGAAGATTAATCCTCCATTCATGGTTACAGAGAATTATCACATACCGTGTGAAGGAGGATGTAAAACCAACAAGCCGCCCAGGAGATACAAAAGGTGCACAGATGTCAGGGACAACTGCTGCAGCAGGTGTGCTTTCGGCGGAAAAACAGAAAGAAAGAAAAAAACTGTGCCTTTTCTTTCCAGCGTCTCAACGTAGACAATAACTCTAGTCTGTTTCTAGTACTTGATTGAGACTTGGAACATCTGTGTGGAGTGTTGCATAGTGTTGTAACAATACCAATACTCTGGTACTGGTACTAAAATTGTTTTGATACTTTCCTAAATAAAGGGGACCTCAAGAAATGCATTATTTGCTTTATTCTAACAAAAAACAATAGGGTACATCAAATATATGTTTCTTATTACACTTAAGTTCTTAAATAAAATAGTGTACTTTTGAGACAACTTGTCTTTTAGTAGTTAGTAAACAAACAAAGGCTCTTAATTAGTCTGCTGACATATTGTGTCGTTTATCATTGTATTGTTTTGTCAACATTATTAAGGACAAGTGGTAGAAAATGAATTATTACTCTACTTGTTCATTTAATTTCTCTTTTAACATGTTCTATCTAGACCTCAGTTAAAATCTAATAATCACTTATTCTTCTGTCGTTTGATACTTTACATTAGTTTTGGGTGAGTGTCAATCTGTGGAGGGACGGAGCCGACCAGCCGACAGCAGGCTCGGACAAACAATGGTCCTGCCCAAGATGGTGGCCAGGAGGCGGAGCATGCAGCGGAGCAGAGAGACACTGTAGCCATCAGAGTCAGGTGCGTAGTTCACACACCTGCCTTCAATCCCTACATCTTCTTCTGCAGCATAAAAGGGGAGAAAGAGGAGAGGAACCAACCCGAGAAGGAAGACCACAAACGCGACGAGAGAGATCAGCCCCCGCGGACGACGCAGCCACCGGCCACTGAAAGGTGCGCCGCGACGAGCAGGAAGAAACGGGGCGCTAGAAAATTGGCGCGACCGACTGGCAAGAAACTATGTTTATAGAAAGAATAAACCAGAGTCAAACCTGCTACGATTCGTCCTGTATCGACTGTCACTGCAACCCACACGATGACGGCTG
>NC_084626.1:24372464-24379964 GCF_033978795.1 Nerophis ophidion
AATGATGGGTTCCCACTTCTCTGTGAGCGCTTTGAGTATCTAACAATAGAAAAGCGCGATATAAATCTAATCCATTATTATTATTATTATTATTATTACTTTATACATACACCATAATAATACTTGTATGTTGAAGCACGGTACAACCCATCAAGCGGTGCGGCTACATAGCTTACCAAAGTCGTACTAAAACATTTTGATAGATTTTTGAGCGCCATGTGTAATGTTATATATTTTCAATGGATTGTATACGATTTTGATGTAGTTTATTTGAGTCAAATCACCATCATGCGTAGCTCGTATGTTTGACTGCCATCTACTGGTCACACTCATCATTACACCATGTAATAAATAAAATTGCTTCGAGGTCAGTAAGCATAACAGGAATCATCCTGCACTGGGTTATGAGCAGAGGTGGGTAGTAACGCGCTACATTTACTTGAGTAACTTTTGGGATAAATTGTACTTCTTAGAGTAGTTTTTATGCAACATACTTTTACTTTTGTATATTTTTAGAGAAGAAACGCTACTTTTACTCCGTTCCATTTATCTACATTCAGCTCGTTACTCGCTACTTTTTTTTTTAATCGATCTATTAATGTTTGTTTTCGTTTTTCAAAGTAGGATATACGCATGCCTGCGTTTCACCAATCACATGCAGTCACTGGTGACGTTGGACCAATCAAACAGAGCCAGGTGGTCACATGACCGTCACACGTAAAACCCAACTCAAACAAGTTTAAAAACTTTTTGGGGTGTTACCATTTAGTGGTCAATTGTTCGGAATATGTACTGAACTGTGCAATCTACTAATACAAGTTTCAATCAATCAAAAGTGTAAAGGAAAAAAGACACTTTTTATTTCAACCGTACTTCCCGTCAAAAGCCTAAAGACTGATCGCACAGTTCCTGTCTTCACAATAAAAGTGCCGCTCCATCGCGCCTGCGCTAACAAAATAAGAGTCTCCGAAATCCAGCGCAAACAAACTGGCAAGCGACGGAGTTCGTCGCCAATGTATTTCTTGTAAAGTGTATAAAAACGAATATGGAAGCTGGACAAATAAGATGCCAAAAACCAACGACTTTCATGTGGTATTAGACAGAAAGGAGGACTTTTTTTCTCCTTCATTTGGAAACGAGGACGTTATCAGCACTATACTGTCTATTTCCAATCAATGCAAGTCATCACAATCAGGTAATACACCAACTTATATTCTTGTCTTCATGAAAGATAGGAATCTATATGTTAAACATGCATGTATATTCATTAAAACACCTTTAACATGTCAACAAAAACGGCAAAATAAATCAATATAAATTATATACTGTATATATAAATCATATGATATTTGTGTGCATATATGATATGTATATATGAGGAAGATCACCTCGACTTGGTCATTTCTTAAGTAATTGATTAACGTTGAAAAACTTATTGGGGTGTTACCATTTAGTGGTCAATTGTACGGAATATGTACTGTACTGTGCAATCTACTAATACAAGTTTCAATCAATCAATCAATGCCTACTGAGCCTATGGTGCTGTTAAGTTATTGTGGCTCAATGTGCCTTATTTTTTTTTTATTTTAATGTACTATTATTTAATATATATTATTGTTTTAGTTGCTTAAGAGATATTCCTGGGCTTGAATTTGCTCATTGCTATTTTTATGTTTTTGTGCATTATTTGTTGCCGTAATCATTAAACAAACAGGTTACTCATCAGTTACTCAGTACTTGAGTAGTTTTTTCACAACATACTTTTTACTTTTACTGAAGTAAATATTTGGGTGACTACTCCTTACTTTTACTTGAGTAATAAATCTCTAAAGTAACAGTACTCTTACTTGAGTACAATTTCTGGCTACTCTACCCACCTCTGGTTATGAGGTGCAATGTGGAGTTTTGAGACAAAAAATATATATATTTTAGGTGTGCCTTATTGTCTGAAACATAAGATACTTTAGGCCCTTAATATGTGGAATATGCTCAAAAAACAAAACAGGGTCAAGCTGCAAACTTTGAAGCGTGACGTGGCAAGGCATGACTGTACTCTGCAGTCAAAATAGGCTCGAACATATCATTGCTCGAATATTGTTCATTGTATTTGTCTCAAGTGTGCACATTTCAGTGCACGTCCAGTGTGATACAATTAAACAAGACTGTGCATGTCCTCTCACATCAAACAGTGTGTTTCTGTTGTCTGTATAAAATTACTGAACCAGAAAATTCAAGAAGACCGGGGGAAAAAAAGAAGGAAAAACGAGTCTCCAGGACACTTGATACCCCACATCAATGTTTGAACCAGGTTTGCCTTTGGCAGGCCGAGATGGAAAGCTCTGCCCGGAGTCTGGAGTGGGACTGTAGATCACTGCAGTGCAGTGAACAAAGAGACTAGGGTATGAGATTTACTGTATATTGAACACACCACACTGAGGAAGAGATTATTCTCTGGTGCCGTATCAACATCCAATGGCGCCCTTGGCCTGGTTTCTCATTGATGCAAAGAGAATTAACATTATATCACCTATTGTCTTAATAGCATGGGACAAATTGACTCCAATTAAAAATCCAGTTTCCATATGAGTTGGGTAATTGTGTTAGATGTAAATATAAAACAGAATACAATGATTTGCAAATCATTTTCAACCCATATTCAGTTGAATATGCTACAAAGACAACATATTTGATGTTCAAAGTGATAAACATTTTTTTTTTGCAAATAATCATTAATTTCCCAACTGATAAAGTTGAGAAATGCTCATCAAACACTTATTTGGAACATCCCACAGGTGTGCAGGCTAACTGGGAACAGGTAGGTGCCATGATTGGGTATAAAAACATCTTCCCACAAAATGCTCAGTCTTTCACAAGAAAGGACGGGGCGAAGTACACCCCTTTGTCCACAACTGTGTGAGCAAATAGTCGAACAGTTTAAGAACAACGTTTCTCAAAGTGTAATTGCAAGAAATTTAGGGATTTCAACATCTACGCTCCATAATATCATCAAAAGGTTCAGAGAATCTGGAGAAATCACTCCACGTAAGCGGCATGGCCGGAAACCAACATTGAATGACCGTGATTTTCGATCTGTATCAAAAACCGACAATCTCTAAAGGATATCACCACATGGGCTCAGGAACACTTCAGAAAACCACTGTCGCTAAATACAGTTCGTCGCTACATCTGTAAGTGCAAGTTAAAGCTCGGTTGGTAGAGTGGCCGCGCCAACAACTTGAGGGTTGCAGGTTCGATCCCCGCTCCCGCCATCCTAGTCAATGCCGTTGTGTCCTTGGGCAAGACACTTTACCCACCTGCTCCCAGTGCCACCCACACTGGTTTAATTGTAACTTATATATTGGGTTCCGCTATGTAAAGTGCTTTGAGTCACTTAAAGAAAAAGCGCTGTATAAATATAATTCACACTTCACACTACTATGCAAAGCGAAAGCCGTTTATCAACAACATCCAGAAAAAACTTCTCTGGGCCCAAAATCATCCTAGTTGGACTTATGCAAAGTAGAAAAGTGTTCTGTGGTCGGACGAGTCTACATTCCAAATTGTTTCTGGAAACATTCGCCATTGTGTCATCCGGACCAAATGGGAGGCAAAACCATCCAGACTGTTATCCACGCAAAGTTCAAAAGCCAGCATCTGTGATGGTCTGGGGGTGTATTAGTGCCTAAGGCATGGGTAACTTACACATCTGTGAAGGCACCATTAATGCTGAAATGTACATACAGGTTTTGGAACAACATATCAATCAATCAATCAATCAATGTTTACTTATATAGCCCTAAATCACTAGTGTCTCAAAGGGCTGCACAAACCACCACGACATCCTCGGTAGGCCCACATAAGGGCAAGGAAAACTCACACCCAGTGGGACGTCGGTGACAATAATGATTATGAGAACCTTAGAGAGGAGGAAAGCAATGGATGTCGAGCGGATCTAACATGATACTGTGAAAGTTCAATCCACAATGGATACAACACAGTCGCGAGAGTCCAGTCCAAAGAGGATCCAAGACACAGCAGCGAGAGTCCCGTTCACAGCGGAGCCAGCAGGAAACCATCCCAAGCGTAGGCGGACCAGCAGCGCAGAGATGTCCCCAGCCGATACCCAGGCGAGCAGTACATGGCCACCGGATCGGACCGGACCCCCTCCACACGGGGAGTGGGACATAGAAGAAAAAGAAAAGAAACGGCAGATCAACTGGTCTAAAAAGGAGGTCTATTTAAAGGCTAGAGTATACAAATGAGTTTTAAGGTGAGACTTAAATGCTTCTACTGAGGTGGCATCGCGAACTGTTACCGGGAGGGCATTCCAGAGTACTGGTGCCCGAACGGAAAATGCTCTATAGCCCGCAGACTTTTTTTGGGCTTTGGGAATCACTAATAAGCCGGAGTCCTTTGAACGCAGATTTCTTGCCGGGACATATGGTACAATACAATCGGCAAGATAAGATGGAGCTAGACCGTGTAGTATTTAAGCGCCGTCTTTTTCATGGACGCCCCTGCTTATTTCAGCAAGACAATGCCAAGCCACATTCAGCAACATTTACAACAGCGTGGCTTCAAATCATTGTATTCCGTTTATATTTACATTTAACACAATTTCCCAACTCATATGGAAACAGGGTTTGTATAAAAACAGGCCCCATGCTGAAATACCAAATCGTCAAATGGACTAATAACAAGACACAGTACTTGGTTTCAAACATACGTATTCAACCAAGTCTTTGTGCGAGACCGAGTCGGTGGTTCACATGGCGGCGTATCAAGCCCTTTGTCCTCTGGCTGTGCCGAGGACTAATGCGTGGCTAGTGAAGAGCTCGCACGGGCAGCTGCAAACACACCAATTAAAATGACATTCAGCTTTCAGCTCACTTGCCTTTTACAACGCCGCGCTCCGCAGCGCTCAGCGAGAGGAAGTTTCGAGAGTGAAAAAAAAACCCTGGATCCGACCGAGAGAGTTGAGGCAATAATAATAACCGGCGAGCATGTCTCATTTATTGAATGTCCGTGTGCGCCCCACACCACCGACACATTCATCACCGGCCAGCCCGGATTAATCGAACATGTTCTGGATGTATACTCTGTCAAGGTTCAACAATCCTATTGAACCATATTGAGATATACACCTCATGCATATTCTTCAATTCAGGGCTCATTATATTGATTCATGCCCTATTTGCGAAGAAATTGAAAGGCCTCTTCACGGGTACTTTAAATAGTCAAGATGTTAAAATATCAATTCATCCATCCATCCATCATCTTCCGCTTATCCGAGGTCGGGTCGCGGGGGCAGCAGCCTAAGCAGGGAAGCCCAGACTTCCCTATCTCCAGCCACTTCGTCTAGCTCTTCCCGGGGGATCCCGAGGCGTTCCCAGGCCAGCCGGGAGACATAGTCTTCCCAACGTGTCCTGGGTCTTCCCTGTGGCCTCCTACCGGTTGGACGTGCCCTAAACACCTCCCTAGGGAGGCGTTCGGGTGGCATCCTGACCAGATGCCCGAACCACCTCATCTGCTCCTCTCGATGTGGAGGAGCAGCGGCTTTACTTTGAGTTCCTCCCGGATGGCAGAGCTTCTCACCCTATCTCTAAGGGAGAGACCTGGAAACTCATTTGGGCCGCTTGTACCCGTGATCTTATCCTTTCGGTCATGACCCAAAGCTCATGACCATAGGTGAGGATGGGAACGTAGATCGACCGGTAAATTGAGAGCTTTGCCTTCCGGCTCAGCTCCTTCTTCACCACAACAGATCGATACAACGTCCGCATTACTGAAGACGCCGCACCGATCCGCCTGTCGATCTCACGATCCACTCTTCCCCCACTCGTGAACAAGACTCCTAGGTACTTGAACTCCTCCACTTGGGGCAGGGTCTCCTCCCCAACCCGGAGATGGCACTCCACCCTTTTCCGGGCGAGAACCATGGACTCGGACTTGGAGGTGCTGATTCTCATTCCGGTCGCTTCACATATCGCTTCACGCTTCATATCAATTCACAGTAATGCTATTTTTTCAAAAAAAATGTCTGGTTAATTAGGCCCTATTGGAACTAAAATGTTTATTACGGCCGTATTTTCTGGACCATAAGAATTATAAGGCGCACTGCCCGATTAATAGGTCTATTAAAGGGGCCGTATTATGATTTGTTTTCTAAATTTAAAACATTTCCTTGTGGTCTACATAACATTTACTGGTGGTTCTTTGGTCAAATTGCTGCATAGATTATGTTTTACAGATCATCTTCAAGTCGCTTTCTGGCAATCGCCGTTTTGTGGCCGGTCTTATTTATGTGGCTCACCTTTGACAGCGTCTTCTCCCCGTCATCTTTGTTGTAGCGGTGTAGCGTGCAAGGACGGGAGTGGAAGAAGTGTCAAAAGATTTCACCCCTTGTGTGGTGTTCGGGTCTGTAGGACGCGTTTTAATTTTTTATTATCAATCAATCAATCAATGTTTATTTATATAGCCCTAAATCACAAATGTCTCAAAGGACTGTACAAATCATTATGACTATGACATCCTCAAAAAAACCCATATTAAAAGAAAAGTGATATAATTAGTAAATTTTCCAAACTGAGAAACACTGACTTTGGCTCTTTTTCTGTGAAGAACATATATCAGAATACATATTTAATGACCGCACACCCCCTCTACACATTTTATTACATATAAGAGGCTAATAGAAGTATGGAAATTGATGTTCCGTGTAACACACACACACATGCACAACACAACACACATATACACACTCACACAGTAGGCTTAGGCAGGAGGAGGGACAGAGTGTAGGTACACAGAACATCAGAGGGGTCAAATGTGCGAGAAAAAGAGAGCAGACCGTGTTGAAAAATAATGTTGCAACCTTGTGTGGGAACCGCAGGTGAAGAAACACAAAAGAAAAATCCCTGTGGGATGCAGAAGCTTGCAAATAAATGTTCTGTTCAACATTCATGTTGTTGTTACTCAGCCAGCGTTTGTGGGTCGGATGGACCTGTTGCAATTTGTGGCGTTTAATGCCTCACAATCAAACACTTTCATGTTAAAATACTGAACATATGTTTACCTTATCCCAATAAACATCTGTTCAGTATTTTAACATAAAAGTGTTTGATTGTGAGGCATTAAAAGCAACAAATTGCAACGGGTCCATCAGACCCACAAACGCTGGGTAACAACAATATGAAAACTACATAAGGGTTAATGACATTCAATACGGTGAAGAATCTCCTCATCTGTGGCACACTAGTGCAACAACTGAACTTCCTTGGGTGATTAATGTAAACTCACCACACCGGTAGTTTTTAGCGCTTCCATAACGATATATAAGTTAGAACTTTACACTACTTTATATTAGAAAAATGGCAACAGCAGAGGGTGAATGTCCCATAACAAGAATATAGAGAAAAATAAAATGCTGGTTGACTGGGATGTCTGCACAGACTACCGTGGCGGATGTGCGCAATTGTTCAGGACTTATGCAGATTTCAA
>NC_084626.1:24384964-24429964 GCF_033978795.1 Nerophis ophidion
CACTCAGGTCCGCAAGGAGCTCGAGGGGGCGTGGCCTCCAGCGCCGGCTGAATTTCGGGAAATTTTCAGGAGAAAAATTTCTTCCAGGAGGTTTTTGGGAGAGGTGCTTAATTTCGGGAGTCTCCCGAGTTAGCAAGTATGGTGAGGTAACTCCTGGAAATCACTGGCTTTTAATGGCCGAAAGGTAAATTAAAGGAAACTGCAGGCTGTCGTCTTCTTCTAATGGATTTATTACAATATATGGCAAGCTGCGTAATGTTTGCTGTGGTCTGGAACAACATGGCATACAAACAATGGAAATGCGGCCAATAATACATAGAGATAATGTGTCATGAGATATGCAAATATAAATGATATACAAAGAGGACAAAAGCATATTAAATGTGCTCAAATATACCTACGAATGAGGCATAATGATACAATACAGTATGTACATAGAGCTAGTCTAAATAGCACGTTAGCATTTATTAGCTTGCACTCATGCACTGACCAAATATGCCCGATTAGCACTCCAAAAAGTCAACATCTACAAAGCGCACAGTATAAAACTTTTGGTGGACGCAATGATACAAAGGAGTGGAAGATTTTAAATGTAAACAAACTGTTGTGTCACAGTCCAGACTACGGTGAGTTCAAGAAACCGCCCAAAATTAGTAGAACAAAATATATTAAACAGTGGGCTTGCTAACAATTGGGAAGGTTTGTGTCATGTTTGTCTCCAAACAGAAAACATACTAAAACAGGGGTAGGGAACCTATGGCTCTAGAGCCAGATGTGGCTCTTTTGATGACTGCATCTGGCTCTCTGATAAATCTGAGCTGACGTTGCTTAACACGATAAGTAATGAATAATTCCACTTGTCATCACAGTGTTAAAAATAATGTTCAAAATATAAAACATTCTCATGCATTTTTAATCCGTCCATCCGTTTCCTACCGCACCGGTTCAAAAAGTTGCGTCTATGGTAAGAAGTTATTTATTATTGGTTAGTGTGGGGCTTGCCCTCCTGGGGGTTCTTCAGACCACCAAGCACCGACATGAGAGCCTGTTTCAGGGTTACAATATTGTTTTATTTTTCAATAAATCTCTCAGTTGTTTTCCAGCAATTGTATCTCCAGCCCCAACCCAGTCTCTCCTCCTGGCTGCTGCTTATAACAGAGCGACAGGTGATTAGATTACAAGGCCCAGGTGGGCCCTCTACGCACCTGTTGCTGCAGGCCCGTAGGCCACGCCCCCTCCACAGTTAGCTTCTGTTTTCACAAAGAATAAGAGACCTATTATACTCTAGAAATGTTGGTTTTACTTAAAAATGCACACGTTTAGTTGTGTTCAGTGTTAAAAACAATATTATATGGCTCTTACGGAAATATATTTCAAAATATTTGGCTTTTTGGCTCTCTCAGCCAAAAAGGTTCCCGACCCCTGTACTAAAACAACAACAAAAAAATGTCACCCATCTTTTTCCGTTTTAAATACGTTCTTAAAAAACGCTCTAGGGACCCACCAGGGTGGCACCAAAGAGCTGCATTTTGCTGACCGCCGAGTTCTTTCAGGAACAATTAGAAAAGCCACTCCAACACAATATTATTGTGTAAAAGCAACCATTTGCTTAGTGTTCTGGATGCGACTCAAGCCATTTTAAAAACTCCTTTCATAAAGGGAATGAGAGGTAGCTTTTTGGCATGTTTTCAATCCAACAATACCTGAGGACAAACATTTAATTAACTCTGTGGCACAGCTCATTCCTCTAACGTATGTTGCCAAATAAGGTTGCCTATTGAAATTAAATCAATTGGTGCATGGTCCTGACAAGACATGATTTTAACATGTCACATGCTTTTTCAAAAGTAAAACTAAAGGCCTGACCTTCTGAAGTTTTGCGCATATTAAAACATGTTAAAACATGATAGCATACGCAAAGCAGATCTAGAAAATTGGTGCTCATATACTAATCAATCAATGTTTATTTACGTATATAGCCCTAAATCACAAGTGTCTCAAAGGGCTATATATATATATATATATATATATATATATATGGAAATGGCGTGAAGGTAGGTACATATTTAATTTATTTACTCAAACTAAAAACAGGAACAAACAAAAAACACTCACAATGGAGGTACAAAACTTGGGCTATGAAACAAAAGACTAGCACAAAGGCTATAAACTATAAACATGAAACAAAAACACTTGTGCTATGGCATGGATGACAAAAACTTACGTGGACAAAATGAACAGCGTAGCAAGGCATGACGCAGATAATCGAGGTGGTGAAGGAGGTGATGTTGCCCGACTGACTACCTGGTAACTGTGGCTTAAATAATGAACATGATAAGTGAAAACAGGTGTGAGACAAGACAGGTGAACTGATTGATCGTCATGGTAACAAAACAGGGAGTGAAAAAAAAAAAGGAACTTAGAGTCCAAAGGTCAAAAGTCAAAAGCACCTGGCATTCCTAGGAAGTCTCCCATCCAAGTACTAACCAGGCCAGGCACTGCTTAGCTTTGAGGACAAGATGAGATTGGGGATGCTCAGGGTAGTATGGCCATACAAAACTCATGATCAGACATGACGGATGAAAACTAAATCAGTTGGCATGGTAACAAGACAAACAAGGAAATGCAAAACAGAACTAAATGTCCAAAAAACTAAACATACCATGACCAGTATGTATGTATATATTTTCATAACTCAAAAGCCAGAAAAAACATTTCTCAAGGAATTTAGGGATTTCTTCATATAAGGTCCGTAATGTCATCAAAAGGTTCAGAGAATCTGGAGAAATCACTGCACATAAGCAGCAAGGCTAAAAACCAACATTGAATGCCCGTGACCTTACATCCCTCAGGCGCTACTGTATCAAAAATTGACATCCGTGTGTAAAGGATATCACCACATGGGCTGGGGAACACTTCAGAAAAAGCTTTGTCAGTAACTACTGTTGGTCGCTACATCTGTAAGTGCAAGTTAAAACTCTACTATGCAAAGTGAAATCCATTTATCAACAACATCCGGAAACGCCACTCATCTAAGAAGGACTGATGCACAATGGGGAACTATTCTGTGGTCTGACGAGTCCACATTTCAAATTGTTTTTGGAAACTGTGGACGTCGTGTCATCCGGATCAAAGAGGAAAAGAACCATCCGGATTGTTCTAGGCGCAAAGTTCAAGTGCCAGAATCTGTGATGGTATGGGGGTTGTATTAATGCGCAAGGCATGGGTTACTTTTACATCTTTCAAGCCCCATTAATGCAGAAAGGTACATACAGGTTTTTCATCCACCAAATAAAATAGCTTTGAGGTTGGTAAGCACAGCCAAAATGATTCCATACATTAGTTATAAGGCGCACTGTCCAGTTTTAAGAAAATTAAAGGATTCTAAGTGCGCCTTATAGTCCGAAAAATAGGGTATACTTGATTTGCCTTGCTTCTAAAGAATACTAAATATATGTAAATACTTGGCGTACTACACTACAGTATCTTAATCTCGGTTATTATGGTGGTACTGGAAGAGTCTAGTGTTTTCTGCCATGGTGATTGGTTAAAAAAAGTTTGTTTTGGAATAGTGTAGCAAATATACACTCAAATCTACTATATGTAGGTTCACTCACTTTTGTTTCAAACTTCCTTTTCGACCTTTGCCCTGCCTGGAGCTCACACTCCATGTGTGGCGCCTGCCTCCTCAATCTCCGACTATTTTGGAAAGACAAGTGTTATGGCTAAGTCCAATCACTGTAGACGACTGTAAGAATGAGAACTAGGTCTTCTATTTTGTAGCCCAAACTCAAGAAGGTAGAGATATTAATACTATACTAATTTCAGTTAGAAACACATCCCATAGTTTTAGTTAGTTACATTCCTTTTTGATGGATGGTGCCAATCAAGGCGTCTATTGATGGCCTTGGACTGACACATTTTTGATGAACTGTTCCTTGGACTCGCTCCCACCTTCATGAAGGATCGTTTGGCAATGCATGGTCCCTCAGGACCTAATGGACTTGCTGCTCAAGGACTATAAGAACAACGAAGAATTATTGATCAAGGATCACTTTTTGGCAGGAAGCTCATGGAAGTTGTACTCACGGAGCTTGCATACGCAGCTGATAAGGCTTCTACACGAGAGCCATAACATTTCAAAGTCAATCACTCAGTTTATTTATATAGCCCGAAATCGCAAGTGTCTCAAAGGGCTGCACAAGCTATAACGACATCCTGGGCTCAGATCCCACATCAGGGCAAGAAAAAACTCAACCCAATGGGTTACAATGAGAAACCTTGGAGAGGTTGGATGTCGAGTGTGTCTAGTTAATATCAATCAATAAATCAATCAATGTTTATTTATATAGCCCCAAATCACAAATGTCTCAAAGGACTGCACAAACCATTACGACTACAACATCCTCGGAAGAACCCACAAAAGGGCAAGGAAAACTCACACCCAGTGGGCAGGGAGAATTCACACCCAGTGGGACGCCAGTTCAAAGCGGATCCAAGACAGCAGCGAGAGTCCCGTCCACAGGGAACCATCTCAAGCGGAGGCGGATCAGCAGCATAGAGATGTCCCCAACCAATACACAGGCAAGCGGTCCATCCTGGGTCCTGACGAGCGGTCCATCCTGGGTCTCGACTCTGGACAGCCAGTACTTCATCCATGGTCATCGGACCGGACCCCTCCACAAGGACATAGGAGAAAAAAGAAAAGAAGCGGCAGATCAACTGGTCTAAAAAGGAGGTCTATTTAAATGCTAGAGTATACAGATGAGTTTTAAGGTGAGACTTAAATGCTTCTACTGGGGTAGCATCTGTTACCGGGAGGGCATTCCAGAGTACTGGAGCCCGAACGGAAAACGCTCTATAGCTCGCAGACTTTTTTGGGGCTTTAGGAATCACTAATAACGTAGATTTCTTGCCGGGACATATGGTACAATACAATCGGCAAGATAGGATTCATGTACTTTGATCATTTGCCTCAAATGGTGCACTAACATCATGTGGTTTCTATGTGTGTGTATATATATATATATATATATATATATATATATATATATATATATATATATATATATATATATTCATATTCATAACTCAAAACCAGAACAACATTTCTCAACCAGCTATTGCAAGGAATTTAGGGATTTCACCGTGTACGGTCCATGATTTCATCAAAAGATTCAGAAAATGCGGAGTCATCTCTGCACATAAGCAGCAAGGCTAAAAACTACTTTGAATGCCCGGGACCTTAGATCCCTCATGCGGTACTGTATCAAAAATCGACATCGGTGTGTAAAGGATATCACCACATGGGCTCAGGAACACTTCAGAAAATCACTGTCAGTAACTACAGTTGGTCGCTACCTTTGTAAGTGCAAGTTAAAACTATTATGCAGAGTGAAAGCCATTTGTCAACAACACCCAGAAGCACCGCCGGCTTCGCTGGGCCCGAGCTCATCTAAGATGGACTGATGCAAAGTGGGAAAGTGTCCACATTTCAAATTGTTTTGGAAACTGTGGACGTCGTGTCCTCCGGAACAAATTTTAAATGATACAATTATTTGTATCATATACAAAGATACAAATAATTGCTATTGTGACATCTAGTGGACACATTTAGAACAGCTGTTTATTTCATTAAAACAATTGTCAAACTCATCCTAACCTGACTCTCGCCAGACAGATCCTCGTAGTTCGCTAAGCTCCACACAAGGAATAATCAAAGTTTACTTATAGCCCTAAATCACGAGTGTCTCAAATGGCTGCATAAGCCACAACGACATCCTCGGCTCGATCTGGAAGTTCTAAATAGATGTATTCCAGGAGGCGGGGCCTTGTAAAAAAAAAAAATAAATAATTGTATGTGATTGGATAAACCACTTGTCCGTTAACTAGAATGACGTGCTACTTCAACCACTCACATCGAAATCAACCCGTGACGCTGATGAGAGCGACGCTGGGGAATCCAAAACTGAACAGTCGACATATTGGATAATGGCGGAGCGAAAAGTTCTCTGTTCATCTTTGAAATAATTAATATTCGATATTCGACAAAACAGTTGCACTAACCGAATCGATGTCAGCATACCGCCATTGTTGTTTGAATCAAACAGTGGCGTTGCCGCTACGTCACATCTATGAAATCCTGGCCGTATTTGCCTCGGACCTTTGTTGAAAAAATGTTAAATATGTCAGAAAGACCTGGGCTTTCATGTAATAAGAGTTGTGTTGATTTCCTACTAAAAATAGACATACGTTCAAATCCGAAAAACTATCCATCCATCCATCATCCATGGAGGTCGGGTCGCGGGGGAAACAGCCAAAGCAGGGAAACCCAGACTTCCCTCTCCCCAGCCACTTCATCTAGCTCTTCCCGGGGGATCCCGAGGCGTTCCCAGGCCAGCCGGGAGACATAGTCTTCCCAACATGTCCTTGGTCTTCCCCGTGGCCTCCTACCGGTTGGACGTGCCCTAAACACCTCCCTAGGGAGGTGTTCGGGTGGCATCCTGACCAGATGCCCGAACCACCTCATCTGGCTCCTCTCGATGTGGAGGAGCAGCGGCTTTACTTTGAGTTCCTCCCGGATGGCAGAGCTTCTCACCCTATCTCTAAGGGAGAGCCCCGCCACACGGCGGAGGAAACTCATTTCGGCCGCTTGTACCCATGATCTTATCCTTTCAGTCATGACACAAAGCTCATGACCATAGGTGAGGATGGGAACGTAGATCGACCGGTAAATTGAGAGCTTTGCCTTCCGGCTCAGCTCCTTCTTCACCACAACGGATCGGTACAACGTCCGCATTACTGAAGACGCCGCACCGATCCGCCTGTCGATCTCACGATCCACTCTTCCCCCACTCGTGAACAAGACTCCTAGGTACTTGAACTCCTCCACTTGGGGCAGGGTCTCCTCCCCAACCCGGAGATGGCATTCCACCCTTTTCCGGGCGAGAACCATGGACTCGGACTTGGAGGTGCTGATTCTCATTCCGGTCGCTTCACACTCGGCTGCGAACCGATCAAGTGAGAGCTGAAGATCCCGGTCAAATGAAGCCATCAGGACCACATCATCTGCAAAAAGCAGAGACCTAATCCTGCGGTTACCAAACCGGAACCCCTCAACTGCGGCTAGAAATTCTGAAAATTCCGAAAAACTATATACGCAAGAAAAAAAATTCAGATGTATTAAAGTGTGCGGATGGACAAATCCAAGCAAATTTCTTCACAATCAACTTGAAATCATTGGGTGATTCAACCCCCTGTCACAGCTTGGTATATCACAGTTTAAGAAGAAGCCGTGGATGCAGACAGACAAGAGGTGAGTCGAACAGTTTCTTTACTTTTGGTAGCGTACTCAGAAAAAAGGGTGCTCCTCATAGGAGAGAACAAAAGGCGACGAAGCAAAAAGGAGAACCCAAAATGGGCTTTGTGGAAATACAACAAAACTATATAATAATCTAGAATAAACAAGACATGCAACTGCTGACTAATAACCAAGCTGGATGGCACCGGGAGCGACCAGAAAAACAAGCAGTATGAAACATGGAAGTCGTCAGTAGTGGAGTCAAGGAGTGGAATCACCAAGTGCCATCCAGCTGCCAGGGTGCAGTTTAAATATCATCCGGGGAAAATGGGAAGCGGCTGTGTACGTCTCACAACTCCGCCCACTATGGGGAAACAGCAACTATAAGAGGAAAAAGAAATGACGTGAGGTCAACAACTGCACCAACAGAGGAAAACTGAATAGGAACCACAAGGTGACAGCAGGTGGTGACACCCCCAATTCCAATTCTTGATGCTGAGTGCCAAGTAGGGAAGCAATGGGTCCCATTTTTATAGTCTTTGGTATGACTCAGCCGGGCTTTGAAATCACGACCTTCCAGTCTTAGGGTGGACGTTCTAACCACAAGGCCACTGAGCAGGTAATGAATGAACGAAAGCTTTATTTCAAACTAAGGGGAGGCTAAAAGCCTATCTTCTAGCCAGCCAGGTAACCCTAGCTTGCATCCTTACGGGCTGCGAAGTGGAAAACCCTGTTTCAGTCCCAGGAGTCCACGTGGCTTCTGCCCCTGGTTATATTTGGTTTGGATTGACTGCCCAAACCATCTATTGTCACATTAACAAATGATAAAGCCTCAAAACGGATTGATTACATGATGGTGAATACTGGAACGAATGACCAAGATTACGGCATTGCTATTTTTTTCTGTTATCGCTTATGATTTTATTATTTGTCTGCGGAGTAATTCATCCAAAACCAGGTCAATCCCAGAATAGATTTATTGCATGCTTCACAAATATAAAAGGAATTAGCACAAACTTGGAATCCTTTCCGCTTTCTCTCCTTGGATCCCGACCTCATACAGTATATTCCGAATAGCGATGGCGAATTGTTTCTTGGGCCTGGTCACTCCTTTTTCCGGACACGACCGACCAGATGATACTAGCTGGGGCGTGATTATGGTGTACCACAGTGATGCCTTCACTGTCACAAGAATGCCTCAAGATGAAATTAATTCATCTGCCTGATAATTAATCTACCTAGCCGTGTGGTATTCATGCCCTGTGTGTATAGCATCTATGATGTCATCTCAGACCACATTGACCCTATCCAAGAGCTCCACCTAAGGTCTGAAATTATTGTTCTGGGTGACCTTAATGCCCACCTCAAAGAATGGCGAGGAAACAAAAAGACAGAGGTCCATGGTGAGTCCGTATTCAACTTTGCTACACTCAACAACCTCTATCAACTTGTAGATGATCTGCCTGATAATTAATCTACCTAGCCGTGTGGTATTCATGTCCTGTGTGTATAGCATCTATGATGTCATCTCAGACCACATTGACCCTATCCAAGAGCTCCACCTAAAGTCTGAAATTATTGTTCTGGGTGACCTTAATGCCCACCTCGAAGAATGGCGAGGAAGCAAAAAGACGGCTGTCAATGGTGAGCCTGCATTCAACTTTGCTACACCCAACAACCTCTATCAACTTGTAGATGATCTGCCTGATAATTAATCTACCTGGCCGCGTGGTATTCATGTCCTGTGTGTATAGCATCTATGATGTCATCTCAGACCACATTGACCCTATCCAAGAGCTCCACCTAAAGTCTGAAATTATTGTTCTGGGTGACCTTAATGCCCACCCCGAAGAATGGCGAGGAAGCAAAAAGACAGAGGTCCATGGTGAGTCCGCATTCAACTTTGCTACACCCAACAACCTCTATCAACTTGTAGATGATCTGCCTGATAATTAATCCACCTGGCCGCGTGGTATTCATGTCCTGTGTGTACAGCATCTATGATGTCATCTCAGACCACATTGACCTTATCCAAGAGCTCTACCTAAAGTCTGAAATTATTGTTCTGGGTGACCTTAATGCCCACCTCAGAGAATGGCGAGGAAGCAAAAAGACAGAGGTCCATGGTGAGTCCGTATTCAACTTTGCTACACCCAACAACCTCTATCAACTTGTAGATGATCTGCCTGATAATTAATCTACCTAGCCGTGTGGTATTCATGTCCTGTGTGTATAGCATCTATGATGTCATCTCAGACCACATTGACCCTATCCAAGAGCTCCACCTAAAGTCTGAAATTATTGTTCTGGGTGACCTTAATGCCCACCCCGAAGAATGGCGAGGAAGCAAAAAGACAGAGGTCCATGGTGAGTCCGCATTCAACTTTGCTACACTCAACCTCTATCAACTTGTAGATGAGCAGTTGATTCCGCGGCTTCGAGATCTGCTTCGTAGTCCTCTGTACATACGTTTAAAAGAGTTGATCTATTTCTCGTAACTTTGCATATCGAAATGAAGTTCGTAGGAATTTTCTGATTGATTGATACTTTTATTAGAAGATTGCACCGTACAGTACATATTCCGTACAATTGACCACTAAATGGTAACACCCGAATACGTTTTTCAACTTGTTTAAGTCGGGGTCCACGTTAATCAATTCATAATATTGCATAATATTGCATTTTGGGAGTCTGAGCCTTCCGCTGAACGTGCTCATTCTCTCCGCAAGGTCCAGGTGTAGTGGGTGGGTTGTGTTGTCCATAATGGCTAGGAGTTTTGCTAGACTTCTCCTCTCTGACACCACCGCCAGATAGTCTAGCTCCACTCCTACCTCGTTACTGGCCTTCTCTACCAACTTGTCCGGTCTGTATGTGACCCTCGCTCTCAGCCCGCTGCCCTTGCAAGCCACGGCGTACAAGAAGGCGCCCCCCACCACCGACTCGTAAAACATCTCCAACATTTTTGTACAGACGTTGAAGGATCCTAACCTCCTGAGGAAGTAGAGGCGGCTCTGTCCCTTCTTGTAGAGGGTCTCAGGGTGTTTTGACCCATTAAGCTTGTTGTTGTGTACTCCGAGGTATTTATAATCCTCAACCATATCCACATCGACGCCCCTGATGGAAACAGGGGTCGCCGGAGTACTCCTCCTCCTTCCCAGGTCCACAACCAGCTCCTTGATCTTCGTCACATTGAGCTGGAGGTGGTTCTTTCCACACCATGTGACCAAGTCCTCCACCAGTGTCCTGTATTCCTCATCATCACCATCCTCAATACACCCCACTATCGCAGAGTCATCAGAAAACTTCTGAATGTGGCAGGACTCAGACTGATAGTGGAAATCGGTGGTGTAAATGGTGAAGAGGAAGGGGGAGAGGACTGTACCCTGCGGGGCCCCGGTGCTGCTGACCAACCTGTCAGTACTGCAGTCGAACGTACTGTGGTCTGTCAGTCAGGTAATCTACAACCCAGGACACCAAGGGGGCCTCCACCTGCACCTTCTCCAACTTCACACCCAGTAGTCCAGTCCGTTTAAAGACTACAGCCGAGTAAAAACACCCCAAGATAGTTCCACTGATCAGCGTTCTTCTGCACAAAGATTCCCCACCAAAAGTTCCTGCATTTCAAAAGATCCTTTCGTTCCGTCTTACTTTTCTTCGTTTTTTAAGTTTGTTGAAATAGAAATACACAAGAATCAAACAAGTCACCGCACATATTCTGATGGCGGTCGTGTGATCGAAAAAAGTTTAAGGGATAACTACAACTGTGTTCAACCAATCCGCGTTTGACAGCAAAGGTTCAGAGTACCTTCCAAAAGTCTCACCTAGCAGACAGGAACTCCAAAATGTTTCTAAAAATAAAAATAAAAATCCACCGGGGTAGTTTTTGCTGGACACACATGAGGAACTTTAGTGTAAGTTTGTGTAAAAGTTCCTGCAGTGGACAAGGACCAATAGACGACTTGACTCCACAAGTTGCAAATGATCTTCACCTCGTTGCTGATGACTCATCTCTGCACATTGTTATAAAAAAAAAAAAAGGATTGCGAAAGAACCATCTGCGCTGAGAGCTTCCAGCGTGACTTGTTGACATTTGAGAAAATGGGCGACAGATTGGTGCGTCACCTCCAATGCAAGCAAGACAGAAGAGACGATCGTCAGCAGGGGAAAAAAACCAGAACCACTCTCCTCTCTACTTCATGAATTCTGCACTAAATCCAACCAGAAGTATCAGCCTCTTTGGTGCAATCATCACCAACACTTTGATTTAGGCTCCTCTTGTCACATGTTTTGCCAAGGTTGCAAAGAAAATATCCATCCTAAACCGTTCAAGAGCCGTACTTCCATTCAAGGCAAGAGACACCATCAACAATTAGGCCCTTCATTGAGTAGGGCCGACTTGTCCAGGGTGTACCCTGCCGTTCCGCCCGATTGTAGTTGAGATTGGCTCCAGTGCCCCCCGCGACCCCGAAGGGAATAAGCAGTAGAAAAAGGATGGATGGATGGGTGTCCAATATGGGCTAGAACTGGTACCCCTGCTCTTGGACTTCTGGACAGGCTACAGAGGAAAGGCTTCCGTCTCCCCAGAATTGATGAGCCTACCAACGTTGGAATTTATCTATTAACATGCAAACTCCACACAGAAAGATCCCAGGACCTTTGTATTATAAGGCAGGCGTACAAACCCCTGTCGCGCCGTGCTGCCCACTTCTATGTATCAACTACCTAATTTGTCATTTCCATTGTGGACTTTTTTTAAAGGGGAATATTATCACCAGATCTGAGTAAGCATCAATATATACCTCGATGTTGCAGAAAAAAGACCATATATTTTTTTAACCGATTTCCGAACTCTAAATGAGGTGAATTTTGGCAAATTAAACGCCTTTCTGTTTATGCCTCTCTGAGCGACGACGTCAGAACGTGACGTCACATCGGTACTCAATGCCATTTTTCCCTACACATCAGACGCATCGAGTCCAAACCTTGGAGACATCATGCCTTGTCGGTGTGATGTCAGAGGGTGTACCAACACGATCAGGGACGGATTCAAGTTGATTTACGTAGAATGTGCATCGATTAGCACGGCATGCTAATCGATGCTAACATGCTATTTAGGCTAGCTGTGTGTACATATTTGAATGAATGAGTGAATGGTTTATTTTGAGCCATGCAAACAAAACAAGAGAATGACAAAAATACAAAAGAAATATATAAATACATTATTTTTACACCTACATTGAAAACATTACATGTGACTAATCTTTTGTAGATGTCAAGATTGGCTCGAAAGGGAGTGGGAAGAAGTAAACTTATTAGTTCCCACCCCTATACATATACAATATATATTTACAATATATAATACAATAATATATATAATATAATTCAGTTCAGTGGTTGCTGCATAGATGGTATATATTATCTAATATATAATACATTTAAATTCACACACACTTACATATATACGTATGTACACACACATATATACACACACATACATACAATATATATATATATATTTATATATATACACATATATATAAATACATATACATATATATATATATATATATATATACATATATATACATACATACACATACACACATAATCACATACATACACAAATGCATATACCCAAAATACACATATTTCCATCACACACACACACACACACACACACACACACCTATATAAATACTATATATATAATAGTATATATAATATACACTTTTGTCTAAACATTATTAACAGTTTATGGTGCCTATGGGAACAAGCTTTCATTTTGACTGGATCTGTGGCTGTGGAGCTACTGCCCCTGATCAACAGGACCTGAGGACCGCTCTTGCTATGTGTCCTATGCTGTGCATTAAAAGAGACGAGGGGAGCCCCCTGCCAGAGGAGTTATCGCAGCATTATGCCTCATTTGTAGCTATATTGACACCTAGCCTTTCCCTCCATCCACATTTAATGCCAAACAAACACTTAGCAATCGACGGATTTAAGTTGCTCCGGTGTCAAGACATGCAAAAGTCCCCCGTTTGGATTTTACCGGGGATGGTACGACAGAGTTGGCAAAAATGTCTGGATATCCTGCGACACTCAAAGCAGATGCATTTCCAATGATAAAGTCAACGAAATCACAAAGGTGAGTGTTGTTGATGTTACTTATGACTTATGTGCTAATCAGACATATTTGGTCGCGGCATGACTGCCAGCTAATCAATGCTAACATGCTATTTAGGCTACCTGTATGTACATTTGAAACTATATTTACATCCAGCGTTTCCTTCCACCCACATTTAATGCGAAACAAACACTTACCAATCGACGGATTTAAGTTGATCCAGTGTCAATGCGAAAGTCCTGATCGGTTGGTCCGCACATTTTACCCGCGATGCTAACGCAAAGATGGCCGAATAGCGTCAATAGCTATTCGCTCAATAGCTTCAGTTTCTTCTTCAATTTCGTTTTCGCTATCTGCCTCCATACTCCGACCATCTGTTTCAATACATGCGTAATCTGTTGAATCGCTTAAGCCGCTGAAATCCGAGTCCGAATCCGAGCTAATGTCGCTATTTCTTGCTGTGCTATTCGCCATTGTTTATATTGGAATCGCTAAATGACGTCACAGGGAAATGGACAGTGGCTTAAGCAAATAGCAAACATCAAGCACTTTAAATCTTTTTGTAGGGATATTGCGGGACGGGTAAAATTTCACAAAAATTTTCGAAAAATAAAATAAGCCGCTGGGAACTGATTTTTAGTGGTTGTAACCCTTCTGAAATTGTGATAATGTTCCCCTTTAAATTTGTAGAGAAGAAAATATTTTTTTTACAGAACTGTATCAATTGTGCATGGTCTCATGCAGCATTTTATGTGAGGTTGTTTATTTTACTCCCGTTTTTTTTTACATTGGGTTGAGGGGGAGGATTCGCAAGCCCTGCTTCACCGTGTACTTCTTGCTTGGTATACTTGCTCGGCCCAATATTGAATATTTGCTTGCCTAACAGAATCGCTATTGTGACACTTTCAAAACAGCAGTTCAATGCAGCTCAATTTTACACTTAGCGAACCGGCAGCATGTTTGACATTCCTGCTTTACAGCATACACTGCTAAAAAAAAAAAAAAAAAAAAAGAGGAAATCAAAGGAAGAAAATAAAGAAGAGCCGAAACTGAAATAAAGATGGAGAGCATTGCAGGCCAGGCTTGGACTAACTTTGGACGTGCTTGTGGCTGTTTTTTCTTCGAGACAGGTAATCCAATGATCCATTTTCCTATATTTTGTGCGGAGACATGTGTTACCGATAGTCTGCAACAAAATACGAACTAAGGGATCCTTCGATTCCAGGTGTGCAGATTGAATACTGCCTGGTGACACAAGATTGAAGAACCCAAGCTTTAATATGATACGTTATCTTACTTCCTATAATCCGTTTATTTTTTCCCCAATACTCACAACAATTACATATAAACAAAACAAAAACAACTGCCACCAACAAAAAAATACAAAATACCATAAATAGTAATTGTGAGAAGCCTAGTGTTTGTCAAACCCCCGATTCTTTCCTGTCCTTTGTAAATACCATCTGTTTGTACCGCGGTTTGAATTTGCTCATGGTTGGAGATTGCCTGAGTTCCTCCGATCTGTTCCATAGTTTCACTCCACATATCGAAATGTAAAAGATTTTTCCAAGTCCAACGTGCATAGAGATGTTTCGGATTCAGTTTCGCCCTCAGATTATTGAAATCAAATGTTGGCAAAGCCCGAAGGACCACTTCTGTGTTTCGCCAGAGTATCCACGGTCTGTAGAAATGTGTGTACGTGTAGTGTGATGTCGGGGCGAGACGCTGGAGTTCAATCTCGATACATCTCATCTTTGCCGGGAAAAAGGGTGTACGGCAGGTTTTTGTGCATACGCAAGCTCAATGCATGAAGCCCTGGCCTTTGAGTGTTCAATTGAAGGATGTGGGTAGAGTTTAACAATAAACCAGGTCGTCATTTCTCTCCGCATCCAGACTATCTAACTCAGAGGTCGGCAACCCAAAATGTTGAAAGAGCCATATTGGACCAAAAATACAAAAAAAAAAAAATCCTTCTGGAGCTGCAAAAAAATCAAAGTCTTATACAAATCTTACAATGAAGGCAACACATGATGTTTATATTAGCTATTAACTATCAGAATGACTCTGTGTCGCAGGCTGATGCAAATCTTCGATGATAAAAATATAGAAATGTTATATTTATCCTGCAAATTTTGAAAACATTGGAAAACATTAGGGCTTCACGGTGGCATAGGGGTTAGTGCGTCTGCCTCACAATACGAAGGTCCTGCAGTCCTGGGTTCAATCCCAGGCCCGGGATCTTTCTGTGTGGAGTTTGCATGTTCTCCCCGTGAATGCGTGGGTTCCCTCCGGGTACTCCGGCTTCCTCCCACTTCCAAAGACATGCACCTGGGGATAGGTTGATTGGCAACACTAAATTGGCCCTAGTGTGTGAATGTGAGTGTGAATGAATTGATTAACGTGGACCCCGACTTAAACAAGTTGAAAAACTTATTGGGGTGTTACCATTTAGTGGTCAATTGTACGGAATATGTACTGTACTGTGCAATCTACTAATAAAAGTATCAATCAATCAATCAATCAATCAATGTTGTCTGTCTATCTGTGTTGGCCCTGCGATGAGGTGGCGACTTGTCCAGGGTGTACGCCGCCTTCCGCCCGATTGTAGCTGAGATAGGCACCAGCGCCCCCCGCGACACCAAAAGGGAATAAGCGGTAGAAAATGGATGGATGGATGGAAAACATTAGTAAAACAGAGGCTTCTCAGAGGGTGAGATAACTCCTAGAAATGACTGGCTTAGAATGGCCAAAAAGGTATAGATATGTGTGTCCAAGTTTAAAGGGTAAGATTATCACAATTTCAAAAGGGTTAAAAACAATACAAATCAGTTCCCAGTGGCTTGTTGTATTTTTAAAATTTTTTTTCAAAATTTTACCGGTCTCGGAATATCCCTAAATAAAGCTTTAAAGTGCCTTATTTTCGGCTCTCTGTGAAGACACTGGCCATTTCCCTGTGACGTCACACAGTGCTGCCAATGTAAACAAACAATGGGAATACCACAGCAAGATATAGCGACATTAGCTCGGATTCAAACTCGGATTTCAGCGACTTAAGCGATTCAACAGATTACGCGTGTATTGAAACAGATGGTTGGAGTATGAAAATATTGAAGAAGAAACTGAAGCTATTGAGCGAATAGCTATTGACGCTATTCATAGCCATAGCTTGGCCGAATAGCTGCGTTAGCATCGCCGGTAAAATGTGCAGACCAAACGATCAGGACTTTCGCATCTTTTGACACTGGAGCAACTTAAATCCGTCGATTGGTAAGTGTTTGTTTCGCATGAAATGTGGGTGGAAGGAAACGTAATATAGTTGCAAATGCATCTACAGGTTATCCATACATCTCTGTGACATGTCTGCTTTAGCACCGCCGGTAAATAGCATGTTAGCATCGATTAGCTGGCAGTCAACATCAACAAAACTCACCTTTGTGATTTTGTTGACTTTTTCGTTGCAAATGCATCTGCAGGTTATCCATACATCTCTGTGCCATGTCTGTCTTAGCATCGCCGGTCAAATGTGGAGACACTCTGGCACATTCAATGGGGGTCTGGCGGCAGACACTTTCACATCTTCAGGCCAGTGGTGCAACTTGAATCCCTCCCTGTTAGTGTTGTTACACCCTCCGACAACACACCGACGAGGCATGATGTCTCCAAGGTTCCAAAAAATTGTCAAAAAAACAGAAAACAGAGCTGAGACCCGGTGTTTGTAATGTGTTGAAAATGAAAATGGTGGGTGTGTTACCTCGGCGACGTCACATTCTGACGTCATCGCCTCCAGCCCGATAAACAGAAAGGCGTTTAATTCGCCAAAATTCACCCATTTAGAGTTCGGAAATCGGTTAAAAATATATATGGTCTTTTTTCTGCACCATCAAGGTATATATGGACGCTTACATAGGTCTGGTGATAATGTTCCCCTTTAAGGAAACGGCAGGCTATCTTCTCCTAATGGATTTATAACAATCTCTACAAGCTGGGTAATGTTTGCTGTGGTCTGGAACAACATGGCACACAACCAAATATCAGAAATACAAGCAATATTATATACAGATGTGTCATAAGACATGTAAATATAAATTAAAATAGTGTTAGAATGATTTTGTATATAGTATCACACTAACTTTATGCTTAAGGGCCATCCATCCATCTATTTCTACCGCTTATTCCTTTTGGGGTTGCGGGGGGCGCTGGTGTCTATCTCAACGACAATCGGGCGGAAGGCGGAGTACACCCTGGACAAGTCGCCACCTCATCGCAGATGCTTAAGGGCCGTTGCTATAAATTATTGTCAATTGTGCTGAAGTGGTATTTTTTTCGATCTGTGCAAAGCTGGCAATCCAAAAGATTCCCAGCCGTCTTTATCAGTGTTGTGTCCGGACTCGGCCTGCTGACTGCCAAGGCCGAACACCACCGTGACGCAGACAGAGCAGAGACAAGGCGATATGACCTGCGTCAACTAATTTTCATTTTTTCTATAATTGTATAGTGTGTCTAACTGGATTTGTGGAGACTACCCCCTTCCCTCAGTGACAGCTTAAGTGATGTAACAGGGACCTTCCAAACAAATAGAGGAAGCACGCGGGCTTGACTTTTAGAACGTAGTTTGGATCTATAACGAGAATACAGCCCAAAACACATGTCTCCTCATGAGCTAAATTTAACTCTGTCTCTGCATGATTCCTTGCTTCTTGTCTGATTATTAGATGTCATCAGTGTTTAGACCTGACAAATACACAAAGGAAATAGGAAATGAAATGATGCAATAGGTACATAAAGCCAGCCTAAATAGCATGCTACGATCGATTAGCTTGCAGACCAAATATGCCTCAATAATAGCAACCAAGTTCACCTTTGTCCATTCACACACAGCATAAAATGTTTGGTGGACAAACACTTTTCCGACGCTTTCTGTGGCATTGTCGGAAAAGTTGTACAGACCTGGGCAAATTAAGGCCCGGGGGCCACATGCGGCCCGTTATGCTTTTCAATCTGGCCCGCCAGACTTTCCCAAATGCTTTTTTTTTTATCTTTAAGATGGAAAGTGTAGCTGCCATTATGATGTGAAGTGTTGTTTTTTAATGACCGTAAGTCTTGAACTATACAAAGTATTTCAATGGTTGGAATCTGCGCTTGGATGATATACCAGTTACTATGGTCATATAATTAGTTACTATTGTAATCTACCTCACAGCAGCTCTCCCGTCCAAAGGCAAAACCCAGTAACTCAATGTTGGTCAATACTGAGCTGATAATAATTTTGGAGTTACTAGGTGATATGCTTTATATTTGTGTATGCGATATTGCAATTTGTTCCGTAAGTAAGCAGCTTACTTACGGAAGCTCAGTTTTGCCCAAAATTGAGTTACTGGGTTTTGCTTTTGGATGGGAGAGCTCAGACGAGGCACCAGGCAGTGTGGGTGGGAAGCGTGTCCACAGACGCGGAAGAACACAACAAAGTTCTAAAGCTTAGTTGTTATTATCCGCTGCTTCGATCTTATCATGTTCTGGTTTTGATTCGTTTTTGTATTATATTCTGTTTGACTTTGACTTCCTTAGTTCCTGGTTTGTTCTGTTTCCATAGTTACTCATTAGATTCACCTGCCTCTTACTTTTGACGCGCACCTGCCTCTTGATTACTGTCTTTATTTAAGCCTGCCTTTTCTGTTCATGCAGTCTTGCCTCCTAGTTTGTGTTCGCACAACAGTGACGACCGTGATTCCCGATCCTGTATTCCAGTTTTATACTTGCTAGCTTCCAGGCTAAGCCTTTGTTCCTCTAGCTCCCATGCTAGTAGTTTTGTTTTACCTTTTGTGCACGTTTTTCTTTTATTTCTCTAGCTCCCATGCTAGCGCTTTTGTTTTTTTCTAGCTCCCATGCTAGTTCTGTTTGTTTTGACTAAGTCTTTTTTTATTTGTTAAATAAATAAATTATTTCTTACCTTCACGCTGTGTTGGAGCCCGACTACATCCCGGAGAGAACGACCCGCATCACCACGATGCTACATAATCGTCACATTAGTGATATATAAGATATATCAGATTGTAGGTGGGTTTATTTTGTACCTTTCGCGTTCATATTTAATTGTTTGTTGCATTTTTGTCCCGTTTCACTCGATTGTAAAATATGTCGATCGAAAGGGGGGCAGGGGGGTGACATTCATATTTTGTCAATATTTAGCATTTTATCATTCATAGAAAAAGTAAACATTTCATAACGTTTTTAGCATTCAATCAGACATTATTGTGAGGTTTTGTATTAGAGTTCGTAAAAATAGATACACCTGCCCCCAGACACATTTTTTTCTTTAACTGTGGCCCACGAGTCAAAATAATTGCCCAGGCCTGATGTAAACGAACTACGGTGAGTTCAAGGACCGTCAAAATTAGTAGGAAAAAAACGCCGCTCGCCAAATACTGTCTTCAGTGAATCATGTTCAACATAAACAGTGGGATTTATCACAATTAAGAAGGTTTATGTCATGTTTGTCTTCCTATAGAAACCCTATAACAACAAAAATATATTTTTCTTCCCATCTTTTTCTATTTTCATACATTTTTGAAAAAGCTCCAGGGAACCGCTTGGTGACGCTGAAGAGTCGCAGGTTGCAGACCCTTGGTCTAACCACATGACCTTCTCGCCGGCTCTCCTGGCAACTCCAACCTTCCTTGTTTGTTGTGCAGTTCTCTTCTTCAAATTTTCTTAGTGAGTGTCTGGTTGCTACTTGTGCATTTGTGTGGTTCTGCCCTCTTTCGTTTGTACTTTGTCTCTTGATTTTTGGGTCACACGACATTCCCTTTTTGCTGCTGTCGCTTTATTTTTCATCTTACGCCGTTTTTCACACCTTGTGTGCTATTTTTGTTGATAAACCTACCGCAACGTTTTCTCTGCTTTTGGGGTCCAACTTCCAGCCCTGACAGTTTCACCCCCTCACCCAAGCAGGCTTCATCACTTCATGCTGACAGACACACAGTACACAGGACAGCTGTAGTCTGAGAGCCTGGTGCAAGATATAAAGTATTTATCACAAAATAAAATGGAGCTTTTTCAAAAATGTTTTAATAATGTTTCTGTCGGAGGAAAAACAAAACACAAGCCTTCCTAATTGTTAGAAAGCCCACTGTTTGATATGTTTGTGTGTATGCTTCACCGATGACAATATTTGGCCAGCCCCGTTTTGTCCCACTAATTTTGGCGGTCCTCGAACTCACCGTAGTTGGTTTACATGTACAACTTTCTCTAACGGTGCCACTGAAGGACGTGTTTTATGCCACTCCTTTGTCCCATTTTGTCCACCAAACTTTGTAGGCTGTGCGTGAATGCACAAAAACTGAGGTTTATCAACCTTATAGACCAGGGGTCGGGAACCTTTTTGGCTGAGTGTCACACCTATGGATCATGTTTTGTTTTGTCATGCAATGTTTTTGATTTAGGACATTCAGTCACGTTTTGCACTTCCTGGTTTTGTTTGCTGCCATGCCAACTCATCAGTTTTCACCTGTCACGTCCCTGTTCTCAGCCTCACACCTGTTTTCACTAATGATCAGAACTATTTAAGTCACTCTTTTTCTTGTCTTCGTCCTGGGATCCTCACACTCGCACGCACCCTACCCATGCTGTTCAAACCTTCATGTCCTCGTCCACAGTTCCATGCCGTGTAAGTTTTTTTTGTATTTATGCCATTGTGCTAGTTTTGTTTGGTTTGTATATAGTCATGCCATTGTGCTGTTTTGTTTAAAGTATAGTATAGATTTGTATCCGCCACAGAGCGCGTCCTTGGTTTGCCTTTTTGTAGTTTGTTTATTTAATAAATCATGTACCTGAATTCACGCCTGGCTCGTCCTGTAATCCCCCTGCGTCGAAGGAGCACACACCATCCATGTCCAAGCCAAGTTATGACACTGAGGGAGCCAATAAGTCAAATATTTTAAAATGTATTTCCATAAGAACCATATAATTTTTTTTTTTAACACTGAACACAACAAAGCGCGTGCATTTTTAAGAAAGACCAATATTTCTAGAGAGGTCTCTTGGTCTTTGTAATAACATTGTTATTCTGAAGCTAACTGTGGAGGGGGTGTGGCCTGCGAGCCTGCAGCGAAGCAGGGTACGTGTTGCCAGTACCGGCCTCAAAATCAGCGACAGGTGCGTAGACGGCCCACCTGGGCCTTTTTATTTGATCACCTGTCGCTATGTTATAAGCAGCGGCCAGGAGGAGAGACGGCCTTGGGGCTAGAAACCAGAGCGCGAGCGAGAACGAAAGAGAAAAAGACAATTGCTAGAAATTAAGCAACTGAGAGACTTATTGAAAAATAAAACAATATTGTAACCCTGAAACAGGCTCTCATGTCGGTGCTTGGTGGTCTGAAGAACCCCCTGGAGGGCAAGCTCCACCCTAACCAATAATAAATAAATGACTTCTTACCAACTTCTTGAACATAAAAATGCATGACAATGTTTTATATTTTGAACGTTATTTTTAACACTGTGATTACAAATGGAATTATTCATTATTTATCGTGTTAAGCAATGTCCGCTCAGATGTATCCTCGAGCCAGATGTAGTCATCAAAAGAGCCACATCTGGCTCTAGAACCATAGGTTCCCTACCCCTGTTATAGACTTTTGTCGAGTGCTAATAATCCATGCTAACATGCTATTTAGGCTAGCTGTCTGTACATATTGCATCATTAGGTATAAATGAGTTCATTTAATTTCCTTTACTTATGTCATCCATGTATTTATTGTATATTTGCATGTCTCATGCCACATGTATATGTAATATTGGCTGCTTTGTTTGTATGCCATGTTGTTCCAGACCACAGCAAACTTAGTTTTCCAAAGATTGTTATAAATCTATTAAAAGAAGATAGCCTGCCATTTCTTTCAATTTGGACACACATTCTAAAGCAGTCATTTGAAGTGAAGTGAATTATATTTATATAGCACTTTTCTCTAGTGACTCAAAGCGCTTTACATAGTGAAACCCAATATCTAAGTTACATTTAAACCAGTGTGGGTGGCACTGGGAGCAGGTGGGTAAAGTGTCTTGCCCAAGGACACAACGACAGTGACTAGGATGGCGGAAGCGGGGATCGAACCGGAAACCCCCAAGTTGCTGGCACGGCCACTCTACCAACCGAGCTATACCGCCCCATTTCTAGGAGTTGTCACCTTCTGAGTAGCATCTGATTCACTAATGTTTTCCAATGTTACGAAAATCTGTATAATAATACTTTACAACATTGCTGTCAACGAAAATGTGCATTTTGATAGTAGGCTATTATAGCTACCATATGTACATATTGCATCATTATGCCTCATTTGTAGGTATATTTGAGCTTACTTAATATTATTTACTTTTATCCTCTTGGTATATTATTTAGTTTTTCATGTCTCATGCCACATTATCTGTATGTAATATTGGCTGCATTTCAGATAGTGGTTTGTGTGTCATGTTGTTCCAGACAACAGCAAACTTAGCTTGCCAAAGATTGCAATAAATCTATTAAAATAAGACCGCCTACCGTTTCCTTTGATTTGGTCACACACATCTACATCTTTAGCCATTAAAAAACAGTAATTTCCAGGAGTTATCTCACCTTCTGAGTAGCCTCTGTTTTAAGAAAAATTTTCCAATGTTACAAAAAAATGTGTAGAATAAATATTACATTTCAACAATTCCGTCAAAAAAGATTTGCTTCAGCCTTTGACAGTCATGTTGATGGTAGGCTATTATAGCTACCATATGTACATATTGCATCATTATGGCACATTTGCAGGTATATTTGAGCTCACTTATTTACTTTTATCCACTTGGTATATAATGTAGTTTTACATGTCTTATGACCAATTGCAGCTGAGATAGGCTCCAGCACCCCCCATGACCCCAAAAGGGACAAGCGGTAGAAAATGTATGGATGAATGGATGTCTCATGATACATTATCTGTATGGGGACGGCGTGGCGCGGTGGGGAGAGTGGCCTTGCGCAACCCGAGCGTCTCTGGTTCAATTCCCACCTAGTACCAACCTCGTCACGTCCGTTGTGTCCTGAGCAAGACACTTCACCCTTGCTCCTGATGGGTGCTGGTTAGCGCCTTGCATGGCAGCTCCCTCCATCAGTGTGTGAATGTGTGTGTGAATGGGTAAATGTGGAAGTAGTGTCAAAGCGCTTTGAGTACCTTGAAGGTAGAAAAGCGCTATACAAGTACAACCCATTTATGTAATATTGTCTTTTCAGATAGTTGGGTGTGTGCCATGTTGTTCCAGACTACAGCAAACAGTACCTAGCTTGCCAAAGTTTGTAATAAATCGATTAAAAGAAGACAGTCTGCCATTTCCTTTACCTTTGGCCATTAAAAGCCAGTCATTTCCAGGAGTTCTCACCTTCTGAGTAGCCTCTGATTTACTATCCATCCATCCATCATCTTCCGCTTATCCGAGGTCGGGTCGCGGGGGCAGCAGCCTAAGTAGGGAAGCCCAGACTTCCCTCTCCCCAGCCACTTCGTCCAGCTCTTCCCGGGGGATCCCGAGGCGTTCCCAGGCCAGCCGGGAGACATAGTCTTCCCAATGTGTCCTGGGTCTTCTCTGTGCCCTAAACACCTCCATAGGGAGGCGTTTGGGTGGCATCCTGACCAGATGCCCAAACCACCTCATCTGGCTCCTCTTGATGTGGAGGAGCAGCGGCTTTACTTTGAGTTCCTCCCGGATGGCAGAGCTTCTCACCCTATCTCTAAGGGAGAGCCCCGCCACCCGGCGGAGGAAACTCATTTGGGCCGCTTGTACCCGTGATCTTATCCTTTCGGTCATGACCCAAAGCTCATGACGATAGGTGAGGATGGGAAATTAGATCGACCGGTAAATTGAGAGCTTTGCCTTCCGGCTCAGCTCCTTCTTCACCACAACGGATCGATACAACGTCCGCATTACTGAAGACGCCGCACCGATCCGCCTGTCGATCTCACGATCCACTCTTCCCCCACTCGTGAACAAGACTCCTAGGTACTTGAACTCCTCCACTTGGGGCAGGGTCTCCTCCCCAACCTGGAGATGGCACTCCACCCTTTTCCGGGCGAGAACCATGGACTCGGACTTGGAGGTGCTGATTCTCATTCCGGTCGCTTCACACTCGGCTGCAAACCGATCCAGTGAGAGCTGAAGATCCCGGTCAGATGAAGCCATCAGGACCACATCATCTGCAAAAAGCAGAGACCCAATCCCGGGCCACCAAACCGGAACCCCTCAACGCCTTGACTGTGACTAGAAATTCTGTCCATAAAAGTTATGAACAGAATTGGTGACAAAGGACAGCCTTGGCGGAGTCCAACCCTCACTGGAAATATGTCCGACTTACTGCCGGCAATGCGGACCAAGCTCTGACACTGATCATACAGGGAGCGGACCGCCACAATAAGACAGTCCGGTACCCCATAGTCTCTGAGCACTCCCCACAGGACTTCCCGAGGGACACGGTCGAATGCCTTCTCCAAGTCCACAAGTCTGATTTCTTAATTGTTTCTAATGTTGGAAAACTGTGTAGAATAAATATAAAATGTCAACATTTCTGTCAAGGAACATTTGCTTCAGCCTGCGACACATGTCATTTTGACAATAGGCTATCATCGCTAATATAGACACTTACATCATAAATAAACGGGTTGTACTTGTAGAGCGCTTTTCTACCTTCAAGGTACTCAAAGCGCTTTGACACTACTTCCACATTTACCCATTCACACACACATTCACACACTGATGGAGGGAGCTGCCATGCAAGGCGCTAACCAGGAGCAAGGGTGAAGTGTCTTGCTCAAGGACACAACGGACGTGATGAGGTTGGTACTAGGTGGGGATTGAACCAAGGTCTCTCGGGTTGCGCACGGCCACGCCGTCCCCATAATAAGTACTAGAACTTTCCTAAACATGTTTAAAAAAACTGTTAAACGCTCAAGAAGTGACTGTAGAAACTTTGAAATCTCCAGACGCTAATAGCGGTACAAAATCTATAAGCTATCATGCGTATTCAAGACTCTGGTACACGAGTTAGAACCCTAGCAAATCTGCATGGAGCTCATGAAGCTACAGACCAAACTCCAGGGGGGTTCTCCGAGCCACACTAGCAGCTTGATACAACTAAGTGACTGCCCACACTCTAGAAACTGCTAGACAAGTTCTAAAAGCTGTTGGAGGAGCACCCCAAGCTGCTGTGGAAATTCATGAGCTTATTGAAGCTATGCGAGCACTCCTGACTGCGGTACAAAAGCCACCAGCTAGCGCTAGACAAGTTGCGGTTGATTGAACTACGGAGGTTGCTGGGGACCCTGGGGGAGACCTTCCCCCACGCAGAGGCTGACACAGCTCAATCGAATCTAGAAGCCGGTGTCAAAAGACTCCGGCTTATTAGTGATTCCTAGAGCCCAAAAAAAATCTGCGGGCTATAGAGCGTTTTCCGTTCGGGCTCCAGTACTCTGGAATGCCCTCCCGGTAACAGTTCGAGATGCTACCTCAGTAGAAGCATTTAAGTCTCACCTTAAAACTCATCTGTATACTCTAACCTTTAAATAGACCTCCTTTTTAGACCAGTTGATCTGCCGCTTCTTTTCTTTTTCTCCTCTGTCCCCCCCTCCCTTGTGGAGGGGGTCCGGTCCGATGACCATGGATGAAGTACTAGCTGTCCAGAGTCGAGACCCAGGACGGACCGCTCGTCGCGACCCAGGATGGACCGCTCGCCTGTGTATCGGTTGGGGACATCTCTACGCTGCTGATCCGCCTCCGCTTGAGATGGTTTCCTGTGGACGGGACTCTCGCTGCTGTCTTGGATCCGCTTGAACTGAACTCTCGCGGCTGTGTTGGAGCCACTATGGATCGAACTTTCACAGTATCATGTTAGACCCGCTCGACATCCATTGCTTTCGGTCCCCTAGAGGGGGGAGTTGCCCACATCTGAGGTCCTCTCCAAGGTTTCTCATAGTCAGCATTGTCACTGGCGTCCCACTGGATGTGAATTCTCCCTGCCCACTGGGTGTGAGTTTTCCTTGACCTTTTGTGGGTTCTTCCGAGGATGTTGTAGTCGTAATGATTTGTGCAGTCCTTTGAGACATTTGTGATTTGGGGCTATATAAATAAACATTAATTGATTGATTGAAAATTCGCCAGCTTTTGGAACGCTGGAAGGATGAAACCCCGCAGAGGACTGAAACTTCCCAATAAACAAAAACCGGATCTAGGACATTTGTAGTACCAACTCATTTCCCCCCCAGCACTCCACTTGTTGCCTTCATTTATTCGCGGCTCCAGACAGATTTGTTTATTGTATTTCTGGTCCAATATAGCTCGTCCAACGTTTTGGGTTGAGGAAACTTCCGAGGCAGGGCAAAAGGCTTGAACTGGGTCTTAGCCAGTCCTCTGACTGGGTTTTGTCCAGAACAGCAGATGGTCTGATCTTTTGAACCATCAGTGAATCATCAATCCTCTCTGCACTGCACCAGTGGCAATCAAAACATGGTCTTCCAGATGGAGAGGCTGACCATACACACAATAAGTCCCGGTCCAGTTTTTTGTCATAAACTCATGCCGGTCACCGGTAAAACAGTATGGACTAATTGCAAGTGCAGTTGCTCTTTAGGGCTGTGGGAATCTAATTAAATGCGTTAAACATCAGCATGTACTGCTATAGCTGACAGTTTCCCCAGAAATATCACACTACTGCCACACTTGGATCATGTTGATCTCTTGATGAGAGCACTTTTGCTCATAATTATTGTTCATAAGCGTATGCACTGCTTTGATAGTGAGAGTGAAGCCCTTATGCTATGTATCTGTCACCGTCTCGTCAAGGGCGGCATGCACCACACCGACACACTGTATCGGTGTGTGTTCATGTGTGAATGGTTTGGTGGCCCAGATTTAACAAGGCGCGCCTCGTCCTCATGCATAATGGAAAAAAAAAGAAGCAGATTCCACGTTAATTTGACGGGCCCAGTGTCCTGGCACCTGTAAAGGTCGATTACAGAAACGGCGCTGTTTAAAATGCAGAGTTTGTACGGGTGCTTAAAAACCTTGAAAAAATGCTTGGATTTTTAATGTTGTGTTTTCAAGGTTTGATAAAAAAATGCTTGAATTTTGGGTGAAGTGCTTGTAAAGGCTGGGAAATGTTCAACATAATTCATCCATCTTCTTTCGCTTATCCGAGGTCAGGTCGCGGGGGCAGCAGCCGAAGCAGGGAAACACAGACTTCCCTCTCCCCAGCCACTTCGTCTAGTTCTTCCCGGGGGATCCCGAGGAGTTCCCAGGCCAGCCGGGAGACATAGTCTTCCCAACGTGTCCTGGGTCTTCCCTGTGCCCTAAACACCTCCCTAGGGAGGCGTTCGGGTGGCATCCTGACCAGATGCCCGAACCACCTCATCTAGCTCCTCTCGATGTGGAGGAGCAGCGGCTTTACTTTGAGTTTGTCCTGATTGACAGAGCTTCTCACCCTAAGGGAGAGACCCGCCACACGGCGGAGGAAACTCATTTGGGCCGCTTGTACCCGTGATCTTATCCTTTCCGTCATGACCCAAAGCTCATGACCATAGGTGAGGATGGGAACGTAGATCGACCGGTAAATTGAGAGCTTTGCCTTCCGGCTCAGCTCCTTCTTCACCACAACGGATCGGTACAGCGTCTGCATCACTGAAGACGCCACCTGTCGATCTCACGATCCACTCTTCCCTCACTCGTGAACAAGACTCCAAGATACTTGAACTCCTCCACTTGAGGCAAGGTCTCCTCCCCAACCCGGAGATGGCACTCCACCCTTTTCCGGGCGAGAACCATGGACTCGGACTTGGAGGTGCTGATTCTCATTCCGGTCGCTTCACACTCGGCTGCAAACCGATTCAGTGAGAGCTGAAGATCCCGGTCAGATGAAGCCATCAGGACCACATCATCTGCAAAAAGCAGAGACCTAATCCCGCGGCCACCAAACCGGAACCCCTCAACGCCTTGACTGTGACTAGAAATTCTGTCCATAAAAGTTATGAACAGCCTTTGCGGAGTCCAACCCTCCCTGGAAACGTGTCCGACTCACTGCCGGCAGTCTGACTCAATAAGGCTAATTGTAAAATGGAAACTAAATAAGACAAGTTTCCTTAAAAATGAAAGCCTCATGCCTGATCTGTTGGCTTTGCATTAGGTTGTTGCCATGCAAGGGTTCTGTGTCGCCCCCAAGAGGACAGTGGTGCATCATGCCGGGAGGTTGTCGTTTTCAATCAATCAATCAATGTATTTTTATTTCGGCAATCTTCACATAAAACAAAGAACAACAACAAGAAAAGAAAAACAAACAAAAAAAAAAAAAAAACACTCATTTGAGCAATGATTGAGCCGAAAGGGTGTAGGTTGAAGCAACGCTTATATAAACCTACCCCATCACAACAAGAACAAGCTTCAAAATATATAAAATCTATTTTTTTTTAAACAATATATAAGCAACATATATGTAGCACACGTCTCATATACATAGTTTAACATTTAAATCAAACATATACATTTGTACACTTATATATATATATATATACATATACATACACACACATATATATATATACATATACACATACATACATACACACACATATATATATATATACATATACATACACATATACACACATACATACATACATTATACATACACAATTCATTCAAATTCCATATAAAGTGGTAATATATACATTTTAATATAACCTATATGTATAATTATGAAATCATACATTGTATTTATATACATATTAAATTTATTATCTTCTAAAAAAAATGTTTGCTCTTCTTTCTTTATATTTACTTTTAATGAACAGTCGGATGAAAAATGACAAATGCAAACTTTGGATAAAACGTGGACCAAATGGACGTGTAGCCTCTTGCAAAGTACCGTATTTTCCGGATTATAAATTGTATTTTTTTTTTCATAGTTTGGCCGGGGGTGCGATTTATAATCTGGAGCGACATATGTGTGAAATAATTAACACATTACCGTAACATATCAAATGATATTTATCTCATTCACGTAAGAGACTAGGCGTATATCAGCAATCGTCACACAAACACTTCCACCTATAAAAATTTGGTGGGGGTGGATGATGGCACTATTGCTTTTCGAAAAAAAAAAGATACTACCTGCTACAATCAATCAATCAATCAATCAATCAATGTTGATCTATGTAACTCTGTGAAGAGGCGGAGCCGGCGAACAAGCAGCGGGGCAGGGCACGCCGGAGATGGCGGCGAGGAGGCGGGGATGGCGACTGAGCGGAGAGACGGGGCGTGCCGGGAGCGACGCTACAAGTTAGATCAGGTGCGTGTATCGCGTGCCTGGAGACAATTAATTCATCTCCTCTCAAGGTGAAGTGAAGTGAATTATATTTATATAGCGCTTTTTCTCTAGTGACCCAAAGCGCTTTACATTGTGAAACCCAATATCTAATTTTTACATTTAAGCCAGTGTGGGTGGCACTGGGAGCAGGTGGGTAAAGTGTCTTGCCCAAAGACACAACGGCAGTGACTAGGATGGCGTAAGCAGGGATCGAACCTGCAACCCTCAAGTTGCTGGGACAGCCGCTCTACCAACCGAGCTATACCGCCCGGTACAAAAGGGGAGAAGGAGGAGAGAATGGGGGAAGGAGTTGGAGAGCCTGCAGCAGTGCATGGAGAGCGGAAGAGACAGAGAGCAGACGATGATGATGACGGGGCCGGCTGAAAAGCAACCGAAGAGCGAGCAGTGGAGGAAGGAGCTGAAAAGCAACCTGAACTCCACTAAGGTTTATTTGAAAAATAAACAAGAGTCAAAACCTGCTCAAGAATGTCCTTCCTTGGTGGTCAATGGAACCCACACGACAGCGAGAGCAACTACAGGCTTAAATAGGCGCAGTACTGACAGGTGCGTGAGTCCAGACAAATCAGGTGCATGAGTCGTGAACACTTAACAGGTGACAACTGAGCAGACGATGGCGACGACGGGGCCGGCTGAAAAGCGACCGAAGAGCGAGCAGTGGAGGAAGGAGCTGAAAAGCAACCTGAACTCCACTAAGGTTTATTTGAAAAGTAAACAAGAGTCAAAACCTGCTCAAGAATGTCCTTCCTTGGTGGTCAATGGAACCCACACGACAGCGAGAGCAACTACAGGCTTAAATAGGCGCAGTACTGACAGGTCCGTGAGTCCAGTCAAATCAGGTGCATAAGTCGTGAACACTTAATAGGTGAAAACTGAGCAGACGATGATGACGACGGGGCCGGCTGAAAAGCGACCGAAGAGCGAGCAGTGGAGGAAGGAGCTGAAAAGAAACCTGAACTCCACTAAGGTTTATTTGAAAAATAAACAAGAGTCAAAACCTGCTCAAGAATGTCCTTCCTTGGTGGTCCATGGAACCCACACGACAGCGAGAGCACCTACAGGCTTAAATAGGCGCAGTACTGACAGGTGCGTGAGTCCAGACAAATCAGGTGCATGAGTCGTGAACACTTAACAGGTGACAACTGAGCAGACGATGGCGACGACGGGGCCGGCTGAAAAGCGACCGAAGAGCGAGCAGTGGAGGAAGGAGCTGAAAAGCAACCTGAACTCCACTAAGGTTTATTTGAAAAGTAAACAAGAGTCAAAACCTGCTCAAGAATGTCCTTCCTTGGTGGTCAATGGAACCCACACGACAGCGAGAGCAACTACAGGCTTAAATAGGCGCAGTACTGACAGGTCCGTGAGTCCAGTCAAATCAGGTGCATAAGTCGTGAACACTTAATAGGTGAAAACTGAGCAGACGATGATGACGACGGGGCCGGCTGAAAAGCGACCGAAGAGCGAGCAGTGGAGGAAGGAGCTGAAAAGAAACCTGAACTCCACTAAGGTTTATTTGAAAAATAAACAAGAGTCAAAACCTGCTCAAGAATGTCCTTCCTTGGTGGTCCATGGAACCCACACGACAGCGAGAGCACCTACAGGCTTAAATAGGCGCAGTACTGACAGGTGCGTGAGTCCAGACAAATCAGGTGCATGAGTCGTGAACACTTAACAGGTGAAAACTGAGCAGACGATGACGACGATGGGGCCGGCTGAAAAGCGACTGAAGAGCGAGCAGTGGAGAAAGGAGCTGAAAAGCAACCTGAACTCCACTAAGGTTTATTTGAAAAGTAAACAAGAGTCAAAACCTGCTCAAGAATGTCTTTCCTTGGTGGTCAATGGAACCCACACGACAGCGAGAGCAACTACAGGCTTAAATAGGCGCAGTACTGACAGGTGTGTGAGTCCAGACAAATCAGGTGCATGAGTCGTGAACACTTAACAGGTGAAAACTGAGCAGACGATGACGACGACGGGGCGGCTGAAAAGCGACCGAAGAGCGAGCAGTGGAGGAAGGAGCTGAAAAGCAACCTGAACTCCACTAAGGTTTATTTGAAAAGTAAACAAGATTCAAAACCTGCTCAAGAATGTCCTTCCTTGGTGGTCAATGGAACCCACACGACAGCGAGAGCAACTACAGGCTTAAATAGGCGCAGTACTGACAGGTCCGTGAGTCCAGTTAAATCAGGTGCATAAGTCGTGAACACTTAATAGGTGAAAACTGAGCAGACGATGATGACGACGGGGCCGGCTGAAAAGCGACCGAAGAGCGAGCAGTGGAAGAAGGAGCTGAAAAGAAACCTGAACTCCACTAAGGTTTATTTGAAAAATAAACAAGAGTCAAAACCTGCTCAAGAAAGTCCTTCCTTGGTGGTCCATGGAACCCACACGACAGCGAGAGCACCTACAGGCTTAAATAGGCGCAGTACTGACAGGTGCGTGAGTCCAGACAAATCCGGTGCATGAGTCGTGAACACTTAACAGGTGAAAACTGAGCAGACGATGACGACGATGGGGCCGGCTGAAAAGCGACTGAAGAGCGAGCAGTGGAGAAAGGAGCTGAAAAGCAACCTGAACTCCACTAAGGTTTATTTGAAAAATAAACAAGAGTCAAAACCTGCTCAAGAATGTCTTTTCTTGGTGGTCAATGGAACCCACACGACAGCGAGAGCAACTACAGGCTTAAATAGGCGCAGTACTGACAGGTGTGTGAGTCCAGACAAATCAGGTGCATGAGTCGTGAACACTTAACAGGTGAAAACTGAGCAGGCGATGACGACGACGGGGCCGGCTGAAAAGCGACCGAAGAGCGAGCAGTGGAGGAAGGAGTTGAAAAGCAACTTGAACTTCACTAAGGTTTATTTGAAAAATAAACAAGAGTCAAAACCTGCTCAAGAATGTCCTTCCTTGGTGGTCAATGGAACCCACACGACAGCGAGAGCAACTACAGGCTTAAATAGGCGCAGTACTGACAGGTGCGTGAGTCCAGACAAATCAGGTGCATGAGTCGTGAACACTTAACAGGTGACAACTGAGCAGACGATGGCGACGACGGGGCCGGCTGAAAAGCGACCGAAGAGCGAGCAGTGGAGGAAGGAGCTGAAAAGCAACCTGAACTCCACTAAGGTTTATTTGAAAAGTAAACAAGAGTCAAAACCTGCTCAAGAATGTCCTTCCTTGGTGGTCAATGGAACCCACACGACAGCGAGAGCAACTACAGGCTTAAATAGGCGCAGTACTGACAGGTCCGTGAGTCCAGTCAAATCAGGTGCATAAGTCGTGAACACTTAATAGGTGAAAACTGAGCAGACGATGATGACGACGGGGCCGGCTGAAAAGCGACCGAAGAGCGAGCAGTGGAGGAAGGAGCTGAAAAGAAACCTGAACTCCACTAAGGTTTATTTGAAAAATAAACAAGAGTCAAAACCTGCTCAAGAATGTCCTTCCTTGGTGGTCCATGGAACCCACACGACAGCGAGAGCACCTACAGGCTTAAATAGGCGCAGTACTGACAGGTGCGTGAGTCCAGACAAATCAGGTGCATGAGTCGTGAACACTTAACAGGTGACAACTGAGCAGACGATGGCGACGACGGGGCCGGCTGAAAAGCGACCGAAGAGCGAGCAGTGGAGGAAGGAGCTGAAAAGCAACCTGAACTCCACTAAGGTTTATTTGAAAAGTAAACAAGAGTCAAAACCTGCTCAAGAATGTCCTTCCTTGGTGGTCAATGGAACCCACACGACAGCGAGAGCAACTACAGGCTTAAATAGGCGCAGTACTGACAGGTCCGTGAGTCCAGTCAAATCAGGTGCATAAGTCGTGAACACTTAATAGGTGAAAACTGAGCAGACGATGATGACGACGGGGCCGGCTGAAAAGCGACCGAAGAGCGAGCAGTGGAGGAAGGAGCTGAAAAGAAACCTGAACTCCACTAAGGTTTATTTGAAAAATAAACAAGAGTCAAAACCTGCTCAAGAATGTCCTTCCTTGGTGGTCCATGGAACCCACACGACAGCGAGAGCACCTACAGGCTTAAATAGGCGCAGTACTGACAGGTGCGTGAGTCCAGACAAATCAGGTGCATGAGTCGTGAACACTTAACAGGTGAAAACTGAGCAGACGATGACGACGATGGGGCCGGCTGAAAAGCGACTGAAGAGCGAGCAGTGGAGAAAGGAGCTGAAAAGCAACCTGAACTCCACTAAGGTTTATTTGAAAAGTAAACAAGAGTCAAAACCTGCTCAAGAATGTCTTTCCTTGGTGGTCAATGGAACCCACACGACAGCGAGAGCAACTACAGGCTTAAATAGGCGCAGTACTGACAGGTGTGTGAGTCCAGACAAATCAGGTGCATGAGTCGTGAACACTTAACAGGTGAAAACTGAGCAGACGATGACGACGACGGGGCGGCTGAAAAGCGACCGAAGAGCGAGCAGTGGAGGAAGGAGCTGAAAAGCAACCTGAACTCCACTAAGGTTTATTTGAAAAGTAAACAAGATTCAAAACCTGCTCAAGAATGTCCTTCCTTGGTGGTCAATGGAACCCACACGACAGCGAGAGCAACTACAGGCTTAAATAGGCGCAGTACTGACAGGTCCGTGAGTCCAGTTAAATCAGGTGCATAAGTCGTGAACACTTAATAGGTGAAAACTGAGCAGACGATGATGACGACGGGGCCGGCTGAAAAGCGACCGAAGAGCGAGCAGTGGAAGAAGGAGCTGAAAAGAAACCTGAACTCCACTAAGGTTTATTTGAAAAATAAACAAGAGTCAAAACCTGCTCAAGAAAGTCCTTCCTTGGTGGTCCATGGAACCCACACGACAGCGAGAGCACCTACAGGCTTAAATAGGCGCAGTACTGACAGGTGCGTGAGTCCAGACAAATCCGGTGCATGAGTCGTGAACACTTAACAGGTGAAAACTGAGCAGACGATGACGACGATGGGGCCGGCTGAAAAGCGACTGAAGAGCGAGCAGTGGAGAAAGGAGCTGAAAAGCAACCTGAACTCCACTAAGGTTTATTTGAAAAATAAACAAGAGTCAAAACCTGCTCAAGAATGTCTTTTCTTGGTGGTCAATGGAACCCACACGACAGCGAGAGCAACTACAGGCTTAAATAGGCGCAGTACTGACAGGTGTGTGAGTCCAGACAAATCAGGTGCATGAGTCGTGAACACTTAACAGGTGAAAACTGAGCAGGCGATGACGACGACGGGGCCGGCTGAAAAGCGACCGAAGAGCGAGCAGTGGAGGAAGGAGTTGAAAAGCAACTTGAACTTCACTAAGGTTTATTTGAAAAATAAACAAGAGTCAAAACCTGCTCAAGAATGTCCTTCCTTGGTGGTCAATGGAACCCACACGACAGCGAGAGCAACTACAGGCTTAAATAGGCGCAGTACTGACAGATGCGTGAGTCCAGACAAATCAGGTGCATGAGTCGTGAACACTTAACAGGTGAAAACTGAGCAGACGATGACGACGACGGGGCGGCTGAAAAGCGACCGAAGAGCGAGCAGTGGAGGAAGGAGTTGAAAAGCAACTTGAACTTCACTAAGGTTTATTTGAAAAATAAACAAGAGTCAAAACCTGTTCAAGAATGTCCTTCCTTGGTGGTCAATGGAACCCACACGACAGCGAGAGCAACTACAGGCTTAAATAGGCGCAGTACTGACAGGTCCGTGAGTCCAGACAAATCAGGTGCATAAGTCGTGAACACTTAATAGGTGAAAACTGAGCAGACGATGATGACGACGGGGCCGGCTGAAAAGCGACCGAAGAGCGAGCAGTGGAGGAAGGAGTTGAAAAGCAACTTGAACTTCACTAAGGTTTATTTGAAAAATAAACAAGAGTCAAAACCTGTTCAAGAATGTCCTTCCTTGGTGGTCAATGGAACCCACACGACAGCGAGAGACTGTCACGAACCCTAAATCACAAGTGTCTCAAAGGGCTGCATAAGCCACAACGACATCCGAGGTTCAATGCCCACACAAGAGCAAGGTACTTGCTATTGGTACGATGTAGCAATAAAAGAGGAAGCTGCGCATTGTCCACCTTTGGAGTTGGCAGAGTTTGTTTAGAAGCAACACAGAGGAAGAAGAATTCATGGGATTTAGCGATTAGAAGTGACAGATTGTTTGGTAAACGTATAGCATGTTCTATATGTTATAGAACATATAGTAGCAAAAAACACCTCAATAATGAATATAACAAAACATGTTCTAGACCAAAAATCACTTCATATTCTCTACTGCTCGCTAGTGTTAACATATTTGAGTTATTGAGTAGAAATATGGGGAATAAGTACAAGACTACACTTTTTTCACTAACAGATTGACAAAAAAGATCAGTTAAAATAATACATAATGTTGGATGTAGAGAACATACAAAGCTTTTATTTATTGAATCAAAAATACTGAAAATCCACAAATTTGTAAACAGCTAAAATCATACACAAAATAAACTATAACCTGCTACCCAAGAATATACAAAAAATATTCTCAAAAAAAAGAGGAATATAATCTTAGAGAAAAATGTATTTCAAAACATTTGTACGCACGTACAACATTTAAAACCTTCAATATATCAGTATATGGATTTAAATTTTGGAATGGATTAAGCAAATACATCAAACAATGTACTAATATGACCTACTTCAAGAAACTCTTCAAAAGTAAAGTTTTTACATAAGTACAAAGAAGAAGAACCTGTCAAAGCGTGGACTATGGTGTGGTTTGTTTTCCCGTGGTGATAAGCGATTGGAACGGACATGGCATGAAGGCATCTTTTAATTAATAATAAAAATTTAAAAAAAGGTACAAACGAAAGGCGCTCACAGAGGAGGTTCAAGACTTGGCTATGAAAACAAAATCTTGCACCAAGGCAAAATTATGGACATAAAATAAAAACTTGCACTATGGCATGAATAACGAAAAACTTACTTAGAATGAAAAAGGAACATGGATCATCGGTACAAACGAAAGGCGCTCACAGAGGAGGTTCAAGACTTGGCTATGAAAACAAAAACTTGCACCAAGACAAAATTCTGGACATAAAACAAAAACTTGCACTATGGCATGAATAACGAAAAACTTACTTAGAATGAAAAAAGAACATGGATCATCGGCATGGAAACAAGGATGTGTCGAGGCTGAGTAGAAGGTGATGTCGCCCGGCTGACTGCCCGGCAACTACAGGCTTAAATAGGCGCAGTGCTGACAGGTGCGTGAGTCCAGACAAATCAGGTGCATAAGTCGTGAACACTTAACAGGTGAAAACTGATGGGTTGGCATGGTGACAAAACTAAACAGAACGTGACCTCAAAACATGAGAGAAGCATGATAAACATTCTGAATTTATCTTATCCATCCATTCATTTTCAAGATAATCTTACTCATTTCACCATATGAAATGTAACTTACTTCACAAAGTTATTTATTCATTTTTATTGTGAATAAATTATATTGTGAATAAATTGAGAACAGGAAGTGAACAAAAGTTTTAGCAACTGTTATGTAGAAGAAAAGGGGTAGGATTAAATAAGCTCTGCTTCTTCCTACTCCTTTTTGACCATGAGGAATAGAGGAACTGGAAATTGTGATGTGTCATATTGTATGTTTGCATGTTCCAAATAAAGTCAAAATCAACTCAACTCAAATACACACAAACGGGTACCAATAAATAAGAAAAGTGGGTTTTGCATAGTAGGTCCACTTTAACTTAAACATTACAAATTACATAGACATTTTTTAAAATGTTTTTCACGTTTGTGCCATTTTTTAAGTACCGGCTTAGGAACTGACACTCTTTAAAGGAGAACATTGTCACAATTTCAGAAGGGTTGAAACCAATAAAAATCAGTTCCCAGTGGCTTATTTCATTTTTCGAAGTTTTTTTCTAAGTTTTACCCATCATGGAATATCCCGAAAAAAGGCTTTAAAGTGCCTGATTTTCGCTATCTGTAAATCGACCAGTCCAATTTCTTGTGATGTCACATAGTGATGCCAATACAAACAAAGAACAGCAAGATATAGCGACATTAGCTCGGATTCAGACTCGGATTTCAGCGGCTTAAGCGATTCAACAGATTACGCATGTATTGAAATGAATGGTTGGAGTATGGAGGCAGATAGCGAAAACGAAATTGAAGAAGGAACTGAAGCTATTGAGCGAACAGCTATTGAAGCTAATCGGCGATAGCCTTCTAACCAATGATTGCATCTTTTGACCACTGGAGCAACTTAAATCCGTTGATTGGTAAGTGTTTGTTTGGCATTAAATGTAGGTGGATGGAAAGGCTGGATGCAAATGTACATACAGCTAGCCTAAATAGCTCGTTAGCATCGATTAGCTGGCAGTCATGCCGTGACCAAATATGTCTGATTAGCACATAAGTCAATAACATCAACAAAACTCACCTTTGTGATTTCGTTGACTTTATCGTTGGAAATGCATCTGCTTTGAGTGTCACATTCTTGCCATTCCTGCCATGTTAGCATCGATTAGCATGCCGGGCTAATCGATGCACACTCCACGTAAGACAACTTGAATCCGTGCCTGATGGTGTTGTTACACCCTCCGACAACACAGGGACGAGGCATGATGTCTCCAAAGTACGGAAAAACAGTCGCAAAAACGGAAAATAACAGAGCTGATTTGACTTGTGTGTGTAATGTGTTTGAGAAAAGGGTGGATTGCTTCCCATTTTAACGTCACGGGTGAAAGGTCATCGCTTCGACAGTGAACAATTGAAAGGCGTTTAAATCGCCATTTCACCCTTTTAGAGTTCGGAAATCGGTTAACATCAAAGTATATATTGACTCTTACATAGGTCTGGTGATAATGTTCCCCTTTAAAAAACATCATTTTGATACTGGTTTGGTTAAATCGTAAATGGTACCCATCCCTGATTGGTACTGCGTATAATGGCTTTTTTTTTTTTTTTTTGTCACATCTTTGTATAGATGGAACACACACTGTGCTTGGTCAGAGTTGCCTGTGGCTCCGTGGTGAGTTCTCAGCCAATTAGATGTATGGTAACATGACACCTTTGTTGTGTTCAGTCACCTAACTGAGGCCTACAGTGATAGACAATTACAGTTGAATCATTCATTATTTATTTTTCAAAAAGTGTTTGTGGTGTTGCATCAAAAATAAGTGGTCCGGTCGAACACAGCTCTCAGAAGAGACACATAATATAGAAATAATGTGTTGTTTTGGACTTGTCGAGTCTGTTTTAAACCTGTGTGCCTTGCATTGTCATTTTCATTTACTCGCACTTGCCACTATTCAGTGGTGACCAAACTCACAGCGATTATAATTCAGGGGTGTTCAAACATTTTCCACTGAGGGCCAAACAATGAAAAATTTTAACATGCACTGGCCAAATTGATATTGTTCAGTTTCAAAACAAATATAGATTTATTTATTTATTTTTAAACCTTTAAAGCTCTTCTCAAGTTTGTTCCGGCAGACCTGAGAGAGTCTCAGTGTTTGTTATTGTTTTGGAAGTCCTATATATTTCTTAACGCTAAAAAAATAAAAACATGAAAAAAAAAAAAAATAATAAAAAAAATAATAATAATATATATATATATATATATATATATATATATATATATATACACACACATATATACACACACACATATATATATATATACATACACACACACAAATATATATACTTACACACACACATTATATATATATATATATATATATATATATATATATATATATATATATATATATATATATATATATATATACATACACACACACATTAAATAGACCCATACACATACACATATATACATACTTACACATACATACATATGCATACACACATATATATATATATATATATATATATATATATATATATATATATATATATATATATATATATATATTATACATATATGTATACACACACACATTAAGTAGACCCATACACATATACACACTCATATACAGTATATATACACATACACATATATACACACACACACACACACACACACACACATATATATATATATATATATACATACACACACACATTAAATAGACCCATACACATATATACATACTTACACATACATACATATGCATACACACATATATATATATATATATATATATATATATATATATATATATATATATATATATATATATATATATATATATATTATACATATATGTATACACACACACATTAAGTAGACCCATACACATATACACACTCATATACAGTATATATACACATACACATATACACACTCACACACACACACATACATATATACATACATACATACATACATATATATATATATATATATATATATATATATATATATATATATATATATACATATATACATATATACATATATGTAAACACACATACGTGCGCACGCACACACACATACAGACAGAAAAACACACACACACACCTAAACCAAATTCAAGTCTGTCGATACAAAATAAAAATACCATCTGTTGATGTTGTTTACTCTTTTGTCAAAGAAAACCTGTTTTTTCTAGTGGCAAAACACAAAATATACAATATGTGTAATATTTAATGTGAAGTAATTGCAGCCTTAAAAAAGGTAAATAATTGATTATAATGCAATATTATGTTTAGAGCAATGTCAGTTTAAAAAAGAAAACCTAAAATTATCCAAAATGTCTCCACTCACAAATGTTAAAAATAAGTATTTTATTTTTACTTTCAGCATTTAAATCTTTAGATCAACTTTCGACCCATCCATCCTCCTCCGCTTATCTGAGGTCGGCTCGCGGGGGCAGCAGCCTAAGACTTTCCTCTCCCCAGCCACTTCGTCCAGCTCTTCCCAGGGGATCCCTCCCTAGGGAGGCGTTCGGGTGGCCGCTTGTACCCGTGATCTTATCCTTTCGGTCAAAACCCAAAGCTCATCTCCGTAGGTGAAGATGGGAACGTAGATCGACCGGTAAATTGAGAGCTTTGCCTTCCGGCTCAGCTCCTTCTTCACCACAACGGATCGATACAACGTCCGCATTACTGAAGACGCCGCACCGATCTGCCTGTCGATCTCACGATCCACTCTTCCCTCACTCGTGAACAAGACTCCTAGGTACTTGAACTCCTCCACTTGGGGCAGGGTCTCCTCCCCAACCCGGAGATGGCACTCCACCCTTTTCCGGGCGAGAACCATGGACTCGGACTTGTAAGTGCTGATTATCATTCCAGTCGCTTCACACTCGGCTGCGAACCGATCCAATGAGAGCTGAAGCTCCTGGTCAGATGAAGCCATCAGGACCACATCATCTGCAAAAAGCAGAGACCTAATCCTGCGGCAACCAAACCGGATCCCCTCAACGCCTTGACTGCGCCTAGAAATTCTGTCCATAAAAGTTATGAACAGAATGGGTGACAAAGGACAGCCTTGGCGGAGTCCAAACCTCACTGGAAACTGGTCCCACTTCCTGCCGGCAATGCGGACCAAGCTCTGACACAGATCATACAGGGAGCGGACTGCCACAATCAGACAGTCCAATACCCAATACTCTGAGAACACCCCACAGGACTTCCAGGTGGACAAAATCAAATACCTTCTCCAAGTCCACAGAGAACATGTAGACTGGTTGGGCAAACTCCCATGCACCCTCAAGAACCCTGCCCAGAGTATAGAGCTGGTCCACAGTTCCACGACGAGGACAAAAACCACACAGTTCCTCCTGAATCCGAGGTTCAACTATTCGGCGTGTCTCCCCTCCAGTACACCTGAATAAACCTTACTAAGAAGGCTGAGGAGTGTGATCCCACAATAGTTGGAACACACCCTCCGGTTCCTCTTCTTGAAGAGAGCAACCACCACTCCGGTCTACCAATCTTAGTGGTACCGCCCCCGGTGTCCACATGATGCTGCAGAGTCTTTCTACAGTTCTGCGGGCTGTTAAAAAAAACAAAAAAAAAGTTTGGGACCGCACTTTGGACACCCCAATACTCTATGAAACCATTGAAAATATAAACTCTTGATATATTTTACCAAGAGCGACTACTTTGAACGGAACATTACTAAACCGGGTGGAATGTTGACGTGTTCGCCTAACCTCTCACACGCCACGGTCCCCGAGGGCTCATTAACAACAGACCTTTGCAAAAGTCTTCACATCACCCCCGTCATTCCACCACCCTGACATTTGTTCGATGGTGCCGTTACCGTTGCTAACTCAGGGGTGTCCAGACTTTTTCCACTGAGGGCCGCACACTGAAAAGTCAAAGCAAGCAGGGGCCGTTTTGATATTTTTTATTTTAAAAACCAATACATGTATAAAAAAATATACGTTTAGGCGTCCACTCGGGCTTAGTCCCTGGGACCCCTAAGGGTTAAGGTAAAAAAAAATGTTTTTTTAAAAAGTATATATTTAGTATTATTATTATTCAAAACTTAAATCTCTAGATCAACATTAGGTTTATCTGCCAATATATACATAAACACATTATATATATATATATATATATATATATATATATATATATATATATATATAATTTCACACATAAGTCACTCCTGAGTATAAATTGCACCCCTGGCCAAACAATGAAAAAAACTGCGACATATAGTCCGATTATATATATTATATATATAAATAAAATAAATAGTTGAATTTCAGACGGCACCTATCAAATACACGGTTATAAAAACACAGTTCTACTAAATGTACGGGACGGCGTGGCGCGGTTGGGAGAGTGGCCGTGCCAGCAACCTGAGGGTTCCTGGTTCAATCCCCACCTTCTACCAACCTCTTCACGTCTGTTGTGTCCTTGAGCAAGACACTTCACCCTTGCTCCTGATGGTTCGTGGTTAGGGCCTTGCATGGCAGCTCCCTCCATCAGTGTGTGAATGTGTGTGTGAATGGGTGAATGTGGAAATAGTGTCAAAGCGCTTTGAGTACCTTGAAGGTAGAAAAGCGCTATACAAGTATAACCCATTTAACTGTACTGTGCTGGCTGGTTACTAAAAAAAAAAAAACAACAACATTTACCTTTCACTATTTGAGTAACCTTTGTTCTGCCATTTATTTCTTCATTTTGCTCGGTGTAATATATTGGGTTGGTATCAATAACCAGGCGAGGTGATAAAGTTATGTCTCTTTACTGTGGGCTTCAGAACAGACTGCCTCACTTGCCGTCAGGTGCGCAGCATCACGTAAATCATTGGCCAATCAAAAAGCAACCCCGTAACGCTATAGTTAACATTCACCAAGAGATGGCAACAGACAACATAGAATCACTCTATTACAGACGGTGTTGCCATGGCTGTAACTTCCTCGTTCTGCTGCTTCGTCTCCTTTTGTGTGCAGTTTTATATTCAAATCCGTACATGTTGTAACGTGATTGGGCAGGCAAGCTGTTTATATAGTGGGAAAGCGGCCGTGAAAACAGGCTGTCCCCACTCAGGTCCGCAAGGAGCTGGAGGGGGCGTGGCCTCCAGCTCTGGCTGAATTTCGGGATATTTCGGGAGAACATTTCTTCCGGGCGGTTTTCGGGAGAGGCGCTGAATTTCGGGAGGGTTGGCAAGTATGCTTCAATCTGACGTTACATCTGCATTTCCTCCATACGAAGAGTCTGCCGGCCTAGTCACACATTATATATGCGGTTTGTACACACTCATGAATGAATGCATGCATACTTGGTCAACAGCCAAACAGGTCACACTGAGGGTGGCCATATAAACAACTTTAACACTGTTACAAATACGCGCCACGCTGTCAACCCACACCAAACAAGAATGACAAACACATTTCGGGAGGACATCCGCACCGTAACACAACATAAACACAACAGAACAAATACCCAGAAACCCTTGCAGCACTAACTCTTCCGTGACACTAAAATATACACCCCCTGCTACCACCAAACCCTGCCCCCGGATCTCCCGGATTTGGAGGTCTCAAGGTTGGTGATAGAGATGCGCGGTTTGCGGTCTCATCCGCGGAGTATCCGCGGGTCGGGCGGGTGACATGACGAAAAAATAGATTTTAATTAGATTCGGACGGGTGGCGATTGAACCATTCGGATATATTTGATATACATGGTTCAGGAATCGGTATCCTTTATCATTCAAAGAGCCATTTAGGAGCCGAGTCACAAAGTGAAGAACACAATAGGAGACGCAAACATTTTCTGGAATGATCGCCGGCAGTCACCCAGTCAATAAGTATTGTGGCGTGCTATGAAGCCATTAGCTTTGTCGCTTTTTACAGCATGTACGATCTGCTTGTCAGTCCAGCAACATGCTGTGTGTGGATTCCGCAGACACACGCACACGACTGCAAGGCATACTGGGTGACACAAAGTACACTAATGGTTGTGATATAAACAATTTTAACACTCTTAGTAATATGCACCACGCTGTGAAGCCACACCAATTAAGAACAACAAAACACATTTCGGGAGAACATCCTCCCAGTAACACAACATAAACGCAACACTACAAATACCCAGAATCCTTTGCATCCATGACACACCCTGACTATTTATACACCCCGCTAGCAGCAAACCCGCCCCCCCGTGCATTGGTAAGGTGGGCGGGGTTGGGGGCGTGGGGGTGCAAAATATATTTAGGAAGTGTCACGGATGCAAATGATTCGGGGTATTTGTTGTGTTGCGTTCATGTTGTGTTACTGGGAGGATGTTCTCCCGAAATGTGTTTGTCATTCTTGTTTGGTGTGGCTTCACAGCGTGGCGCATATTAGTAAGAGTGTTAAAATTGTTTATATCACAACCATCAGTGTACTCTGTGTTACCCAGTATGCCTTTCAATCTTGTACGTGTGATTGCGGAAGCTACACACAACATGTTGCTGGACTAACAATGGGTTCGTACATGTTGTTAAAGGTGTCAAAGGCAATGGCTTGACAGCACGCCCTTATTCTTGTCTTCAGGATGAACACCGTTGGATATTCGCGAGAACGTCAGCGGCTCCCATTGTCTTCTTTAGTCTGTGAAACGGGTTTAAATAGCTCTTTTGAGTGATAAAGGTGGCCGACCTCTGATGTAATTCAACGGGCGGGTGGCGGGCGGTTGCGGTTCTGATAAAATGTTAGTTCGGGTGGATGACGACATTGGTGATGCGGTTGCGGATGATATAATTGCCTATCCGCGCATCTCCAGTTGGCGAGTATGCCTGCGGGCCGCAAATGGCCCCCGAGG
>NC_084626.1:24435150-24447650 GCF_033978795.1 Nerophis ophidion
AACACGATTGGATTAGACCACACACACACAAAGTACAGCGTATTATGCAGCGATCATTTCGAAAGATCGTTGTGACAGGACCATGGACGCACGACACCTCGTAGCAGGGTTGACATACATTTATTCTTTCAATAAATGGCATCTTTGTGTCCCAATCGGGCGCGGCACTTTCTAGCGCGCCCTTGGGTGCTCGTCTTTGCGCACCTTTCGGTGGCCGGGTGTTGCGTCTTCCGCGGGGGATCGTGTCTTTCTAGGTCTCTCGTCGCTGGTGTCGTTGCCGTGGTTTCCTCCTCCGTACTGCCTGCCGATCATGCCCCCCTTCGCCTCTCTTATGATCTAGCAGCAGATGGAGGGATTGTGAGCACGTGTGTGTTGTACACACCTGACTGAAATTGCCGCTCTCGTGCCTGCTCCGCATGCGTCACGCCTCTCCACGCCGCCGCATGCCCCGCCTCCTGGCCTCCCTCTTGGCCAAGGCTGTCTCTCTCTCAGCCCGCCGTCGGCCCGTCGGCTGCGTCTCTCCACAATCGTGTTTCAAAGAGGGTCCCTTGCGAAGGGCAGAGATGGGCATCGCCACCACCCGTCGACTGGTGCTAAAAAAAGGTGCGGGGCCGACCTAAAGGTTGTACAAGTACGACCATATAACCCTTGTATTATGTTGGAAAAATGACATTGGTTATGTTGCGGGTCGTTTTGACCCGTACTGTGTAAATGCACTCAGAACTGTCAAGAAAACAGATTAAACCAATAACAATTTTATTTTAGGTTATATAAACATTTAGAAAAGTGACATACAATACATTTTTTATTCCAATTGTGTTATGTTATGGGTCAATTTGACCCATTTCAGTTTTTGTGTTGATCAAAGTACCGGTTATCCTTTCTTTTTCTTGCTGAAATCCGGTGACTTTTCCTCATCTAGGGTCATGAACTGGTGTGTAAATCTGGACACTTTGTTGTGTAGTGGAATGTCCGTTCAGAGTTTGTATACAAAGATGATGTTGCGAGTCATTTTGACCCAGGCACTTTAATGTGGGTAAATAGCTGTTCAGATCCAAAAATAAATATGTCTCCTTGATGTACAATTGTTTGTATTTTGATTGTCTCTGAGACCCAGAGCCAGGTGTGTGAAGAGAGGGAACTTTCTCACACGTGTCCTTGTCTCCTCAGATGTCATCCTTCTGGAGCTCATTTTTGGTGAGTTTGTCAAAGAGATGACATGAGAACAGTGACAAGGACAAGTTTGAGAAAGTTCCCTCTCTTCACACCCCTGGCTCTGGGTCTCAGAGGCAATCAAAATACAAACAATTGTACATCAAAGTAAAAAGTACATCAGAGAGACTTGTTTATTTTGGCTATTTACCCACATTAAAGTGTCTGGGTCAAAACGACCCGCAACATCATCTTTGTATACAAACTCTGTAAGACATTCCACAACTCAACAAAGTGTCCAGATTTTACCAGTTAATGACCCTAGATGAGGAAAAGTCACCAAATTTCAGCAAGAAAAAGAAAGGATAACCAGTACTTTGGGACAGCGTGGCGCAGTGGGAGAGTGGCCGCGCGCAACCCGAGGGTCCCTGGTTCAATCCCCACCTAGTACCAACCTCGTCACGTCTGTTGCGTCCTGAGCAAGACACTTCACCCTTGCTCCTGATGGGTGCTAGTTAGCGCCTTGCATGGCAGCTCCCTCCATCAGTGTGTGTGTGAATGGGTAAATGTGGAAGTAGTGTCAAAGCGCTTTGAGTACCTTGAAGGTAGAAAAGTGCTCTACAAGTACAACCCATTTATCATTTATTTACTTTGATAAACACTTCACGGTGGAAGAGGGGTTAGTGCGTCTGCCTCACAATACGAAGGTCCTGCAGTCCTGGGTTCAAATCCAGGCTCGGGATCTTTCTGTGTGGAGTTTGCATGTTCTCCCCGTGAATGCGTGGGTTCCCTCCGGGTACTCCGGCTTCCTCCCACCTCCAAAGACATGCACCTGGGGATAGGTTGATTGGCAACACTAAATTGACCCTACTGTGTGAATGTTGTCTGTCTATCTGTGTTGGCCCTGCGATGAGGTGGCGACTTGTCCAGCCCCGCCTTCCGCCCGATTGTAGCTGAGATAGGCGCCAGCGCCCCCCGCGACCCCGAAAGGGAATAAGCGGTAGAAAATGGATGGATGGATGGATAAACACAAAAACTGAAACGGGTCAAATTGACCCTCAACATAATAGAAGGGATAATCTCACTAAAACACTAATAACACAATAAGCAGGTAAGGGATTTTCCAGAATTATCCTCGTAAATTTGTCTAATAACACCTGTCTTTTTTTTGTTTGTTTTCTAGTTTTTCACTCTCACTTTCCTCATCCACAGATCTTTCATCCTCGCTCAAATTAATAGGGAAATCGTCGCTTTCTCGGTCCGAATCGCTCTCGCTGCTGGTGGCCATCATTGTAAACAATGTTCAGATGTGAGGAGCTCCACAACCCGTGACGTCACCCGCACATCGTCTGCTATTTCCGGTACAGGCAGGGCTTTTTTATCAGCACCAAAAGTTGCAAACTTTATCGTCGATGTTCTCTACTAAATCCTTTCAGCAAAATCGCGAAATGATGAAGTATGACACATAAAATGGAGCTGCTATCCCCGTTTGAATAAGAACATCTCATTTCAGTAGGCCTTTAACTGCAATAAGAAACATATGTTTGATGTACTCTAAGGTTTTTTTGTTGAAATAAAGCCATTTTTCGCGGTCCCCTTAATTTAAAAAAGTACCAAAACGTACCAAAATATTGATATCGTTACAACACTATTCAATAGTTTCCACACTGACTTGTAAGAATCTGATCATGACCACGTCTGCATGTTCTCTGGTTCTGGTGCATCCCCCTAAAAAGAAGCAGCAGCGACACAAAACAAGACTGCTTGGTGAGACGCTAACACTCCATCAGAAGTGTGTGTGGGCCCCGAAAGGTTTACTTGTCATTTGCGTCGGTGTGATTTCTTCAAATCCCACACCAAAAGATACGTTCTGTACTCCCGCCTGTGGATTCCTCCCGGGAGGCGACTTTTAGTCCAACACTCCGACCGGGGGGGGCCGTGGCATTCAAATGATACAATAAATCTGAAAATGCGAAACAGTATTTAACCAGCATGAACACGTCACGCGTGCCGGTGGAATAGATTTGGCTGCAGGGGGGAGAAAAAAAAGAGGTATGGGTGTTGAATTAATAACGAGGGTATGTCAGACCTGAACCCATGCATATTGTATGGATTGTGCCTGACAATAAAATTTCTATCTGAGGAATGATTGATATCGCGGACTTGTGATGTGTGCAAAGTCGGGGGGGGGGGGGGGGAGTAGATGAAGATCCACACATTGAAGAAGATGAAGATCCACACATTGAAGAAGATGAAGATCCACACATTGAAGTAGATGAAGATCCACACATTGAAGAAGATGAAGATCCACACATTGAAGAAGATGAAGATCCACACATTGAAGAAGATGAAGATCCACACACTGAAGAAGATGAAGATCCACACATTGAAGGAGATGAAGATCCACACATTGAAGAAGATGAAGATCCACACACTGAAGGAGATGAAGATCCACACATTGAAGGAGATGAAGATCCACACATTGATCTGTCAGCACACGTCAGGTCACAAAGCAGTGGGTTTAAAAGCAGTAATGGCGTGTGGTTGCCTTTTAGAAAAGCGTACGTGTTATTTTTCAAAGCATTTTTTCCACTCTTGTCATGTTGTAGCCAGTAAATATTTTCCTATAATAATGCTGGAATGTATATACTATTATTTAAGTTCATATGGTCGCTGAACATTCTCCCTAAACATATGTCTTAACATTTGTTTTCCCCACAGTGTTTGCCAACTTATTGGGTTATGTTTACTTTTTAAATAATTGCAGTTTTTTTTTTTTTTTTTTTTGGGGGGGGGGGGGGGTGTTGAGGGGGGGCAAGGAATACATAAAAACAAAGAAAAAATGCAGTTTCTTAGTTTTTTTTTGGGGGGGGGATATTAATACAAAAATAAAACAAATTGTAGTTTTTTTGGGGGGGGTGGGGGTTAAATAAATAAAAAGAAAACTTGCAGTTTTTTTTGTGTGGGAGGAATATAAGTAAATAAAAACAACAAATAATTGCAGTTTTTTTTGTGTGGGTGGAATATAAGTAAATAAAAAACAACAATTGCAGTTTTTTTGGGGGGGAAATACAAAAATTAAAACAATAAAAGAAATAACTGCAGTGTGTTTTTTTAATGGGGGGATAAAAAAAATGCCGTTTTTTTGGAGGGGGAATAAAAAAAACATTAAAGAAAAATTGCATTTTTTTTTGGGTGTGGGGGATTAAAAATATTAAATAAATAATTAGAGGAATAAATAAATAAAACAAACAAATAATTGCATTTTTTGGGGGGGATACATAATATAAAAAAATAAAAGAAAAATTGCATTTTGTTTTTTTGAGGGGGAAATTAATAAATAAAAAAATAAAACAAATAATTGCAGGGGTTTTTTTGGGGGGGGGGATAAGTAAATAAAATAAAACAAATGATTCCAGTGTTTTTATTTGGGGGGGATGAATAAATAAAAAAATAAAACTAATAATTGCAGGGTTTTTTTGGCTGGGGGGGGGGGGGATTAAAAATAATAATAAGACAAATAACTGCAGGTTTTTTGGGGGCAGGGGGGAATAAATAAATAAAAAACATAAATAATTATATGTTTTTTGGGGGTGGAGGGAATAAATAATAATAAACAGTAACAAAAATTGCAGGTTTTTTTTTGGGGGGGGGGTGTTGAGGGGGGGGGCAAGGAATGCATAAAAACAAAGAAAAAATGCAGTTTGTTAGTTTTTTTGGGGGGGTGGGATATTAATAAAAAAATAAAACAAATTGTAGTTTTTTTGGGGGGGAGGAATATAAGTAAATAAAAACAACAAATAATTGCAGTTTTTTTGGGGGGGAAATACAAAAATTAAAACAATAAAACAAATAACTGCAGTGTGTTTTTTTATTGGGGGGGATTAAAAAAAATGCCATTTTTTGGAGGGGGAATAAAAAAAACATTAAAGAAAAATTGCATTTTTTTTGGGTGTGGGGGAATAAAAAATATAAAGTAAATAATTAGAGGAATAAATAAATAAAACAAACAAATAATTGCATTTTTTGGGGGGGATAAATAATATAAAAAAATAAAAGAAAAAATTGCAGTTTGTTTTTTTGAGGGGGAAATTAATAAATAAAAAAATAAAACAAATAATTGCAGGGTTTTTTTGTGGGGTGATAAGTAAATAAAATAAAACAAATGATTCCAGTGTTTTTATTTGGGGGGGATGAATAAATAAAAAAATAAAACTAATAATTGCAGGTTTTTTTGGGCTGGGGGGGGGGGGGGATTAAAATAATAATAAGACAAATAACTGCAGGTTTTTTTGGGGGCAGGGGGGAATAAATAAATAAAAAACATAAATTATATGTTTTTTGGGGGTGGAGGGAATAAATAATAATAAACAGTAACAAAAATGGCAGGTTTTTTTTGGGGGGGGGGGTGAATAAATAAATAAATAATAAAACAAATAATTGCAGTTTTTTTTGGGGGGGGGTAAGGGTAAATAGATAAAAATAAAACTAATAATTACAGTTTTTTTGGGGGGGGAGGAATAAATAAATGAAAAAAATTATTGCATTTTTTTTGGGTAGGGGTAAAATAAAGAAAAAGACAAAGAAAAATTGCAATTTTTTTTGGGAGGGGGAAATTAATAGATAAAAAAATAAAACAAATAATTGCAGTTTTTTATGGGGTAGAGGAATAAGTAAATAAAACAGAACAAATAATTCCAGTTTTTTGTTTTTTGGGGGGAATAAAAAAATGTAAAAAAATAAAAAAAATAATTGCAGTTTTTTTTGGGGGGGGGGAATAAAACAAATAACTGCAGTTTGATTTGTTTGTTATAATGTAATAATTATGGTTACCTGTGGTAATGCCACTATGACACAACATTTGTATTATAATCTAGAGAGGGGGGGATCACCCACATCTGCGGTCCTCTCCAAGGTTTCTCATTGTCATCCCACTGGGTTGAGTTTTTCCTTGCCATGATGTGGGATCTGAACCGAGGATGGCGTTGTGGCTTGTGCAGCCCTCTGAGACACTTGTGATTTAGGGCTATATAAGTAAACATTGATTGATTGATTGATTGATTTATCTGCAACTTATAGTTTGTTGCGGCTTATATACAGAACGATCTTCCTCTACATGTGAAGCTCCTTCTTAAATCCCATTTTTATTCACTTGCTTTTAAACCAGCATGAAACTTTAAACTGTTTTTAACTTTTTAACGGATTTTATCTAACACATTTTTCTTCAGATAATTTGTATTTGCTTTTTCAATGTGTATTTTACCTCTGTTTTAAATGTTATTTTTTTAGTCTGTCCTTTCCATGTATTTAATTGTGATGTACTGCCCTTTGTTCTTCAACTGTGGTTGTTTTTAAAGGGCTTCATAAATAAAGTTGGTATGTTATGGTACATATGGAAAATGTTTATTTTTCATGACATTTAGTGGGTGCTGCTTATAGTGCTCCATAGTCTGGAAAATAGGATATTTGTATTTTTTTTTTTTTTCTGAGTTAGCGCAACCGCTTTATTGTTAGAATTTGTAGTTTGCATCGACACTCCAATTTCTACTGATGATGCACACCTGTAAGTTATTTTATCCTTCAGGTCTTCCATTCATGTTCACTTTTCACCTACAAGGCCACCAAGTGTATGTGCTCGCAAAGGATGCAAACACTTCATTCTGGTTTTAAGTTGTTTTAGGAGTCTTTTTACGTGTTTTAGGAGTCTTTTTACATGTTTTAGGAGTCTTTTTACATGTTTTAGGAGTCTTTTTATGTGTTTTAGGAGTCTTTTTATGTGTTTTAGGAGTCTTTTTACATGTGTTAGGAGTTTTCATGTTTTTTAGGAGTCTTATGTGTTTTAGGTGTCTTATTACGAGTTTTAGGAGTCTTTTTACATGTTTTAGGAGTCTTATTATGTGTTTTAGGTGTCTTATTACGAGTTTTAGGAGTCATTTTACATGTTTTATGAGTTTTATGTGTTTTAGGTGTCTTATTATGTGTTTTAAGAGTCTTATGTGTTTTAGGTGTCTTTTTACATGTTTTAGGAGTCTTATTATGTGTCTTATTATGTGTTTTAGGTGTCTTATTATGTGTTTTAGGTGTCTTATTATGTGTTTTAGGTGTCTTATCACGTGTTTTAAGTGTCTTGTCACGTGTTTTAAGTGTCTTGTCACGTGTTTTAGGAGTCTTTTTACTTGTTTTAGGTTTCTTGTTACGTGTTTTAGGAGTCGTTGTACATGTTTTAGGAGTCTTGTTACGTGTTTTAGGAGTCTTGTTACGTGTTTTAGGAGTCGTTTGACATGTTTTAGGAGTTTTTATGTGTTTTAGGAGTCTTATTATGTATTATAGGTGTCTTATTATGTGTTTTAGGAGTCTTGTTATGAGTTTTAGGAGTCTTGTTATGAGTTTTAGGAGTCTTGTTATGAGTTTTAGGAGTCTTGTTATGAGTTTTAGGAGTCTTGTTATGAGTTTTAGGAGTCTTGTTATGAGTTTTAGGAGTCTTGTTATGTGTTTTAGGAGTCTTTTTATGTGTTTTAGGTGTCTTATTATGTGTTTTAGGTGTTTTAGGAGTCTTGTTACGTGTTTTAGGAGTCTTTTTACATGTTTTAGGAGTCTTTTTATGTGTTTTAGGAGTCTTTTTACATGCTTTAGGAGTCTTTTTTACATGTTTTAGGAGTCTTTTTATGTGTTTTAGGAGTCTTTTTACATGTGTTAGGAGTTTTAATGTTTTTTAGGAGTCTTATGTGTTTTAGGTGTCTTATTACGAGTTTTAGGAGTCTTTTTACATGTTTTAGGAGTCTTATTATGTGTTTTAGGTGTCTTATTACGAGTTTTAGGAGTCATTTTACATGTTTTACGAGTTTTATGTGTTTTAGGTGTCTTATTATGTGTTTTAAGAGTCTTATGTGTTTTAGGTGTCTTTTTACATGTTTTAGGAGTCTTATTATGTGTTTTAGGTGTCTTATCACGTGTTTTAAGTGTCTTGTTACGTGTTTTAAGAGTCTTATTATATGTTTTAGGTGTCTTATGTGTTTTAGGTGTCTTATGTGTTTTAGGTGTCTTGTTACGTGTTTTAGGAGTCGTTTGACATGTTTTAGGAGTCGTTTTACGTGTTTTAGGAGTCTGGTTACGTGTTTTAGGAGTCTTGTTACGTGTTTTAGGAGTCTTTTTACGTGTTTTAGGAGTCTTTTTACGTGTTTTAGGAGTCGTTTGACATGTTTTAGGAGTTTTTATGTGTTTTAGGAGTCTTTTTACATGTGTTAGGAGTTTTCATGTTTTTTAGGAGTCTTATGTGTTTTAGGTGTCTTATTACGAGTTTTAGGAGTCTTTTTACATGTTTTAGGAGTCTTATTATGTGTTTTAGGTGTCTTATTACGAGTTTTAGGAGTCATTTTACATGTTTTATGAGTTTTATGTGTTTTAGGAGTCTTATTATGTGTTATAGGTGTCTTATCATGTGTTTTAGGAGTCTTGCTACGTGTTTTAGGAGTCTTGTTATGAGTTTTAGGAGTCTTGTTATGTGTTTTAGGAGTCTTTTTATGTGTTTTAGGTGTCTTATTATGTGTTTTAGGTGTTTTAGGAGTCTTGTTACGTGTTTTAGGAGTCTTGTTACGTGTTTTAGGTGTCTTATTATGTGTTCTAGGTGTTTTATTATGGTTTTAGGAGTCTTGTTACGTGTTTTAGGAGTCTTTTTAGGTGTATTAAGAGTCTTATGTGTTTTAGGTGTCTTATTATGTGTTTTAAGAGTCTTTTTACGTGTTTTAGGAGTAATGTATGTTTTAAATGTCACTGTGGATCTCTTAGGAGTCAATTTATGTGTTTTAGAGTTATTTTTAAAGGCCTACTGAAATGAGATTTTCTTATTTAAACGGGAATAGCAGGTCCATTCTATGTGTCATACTTGATCATTTCCCGATATTGCCATAGTTTTGCTGAAAGGATTTAGAAGAGAAAATCGACGATAAAGTTCGCAACTTTTGGTCGCTAATAAAAAAGCCTTGCCTGTACCGGAAGTAGCAGACGATGTAAAAGTTAAAGTTAAAGTACCAATGATTATCACACACATACTAAGTGTGGTGAAATTTGTCCTCTGCATTTGGGAAATATAAAATTGGGAAATATAACATTGCAATTTAGTCAACTAAACCGTCCGTATTGGCATGTGTTGCAATGTTAAAGGGGAACATTATCACAATTTCAAAAGGGTTAAAAACAATAAAAATCAGTTCCCAGTGGCTTGTTGTATTTTTTGAAGTTTTTTTCAAAATGTTACCGGTTCCCGAATATCCCTAAAAAAAGCTTTAAAGTGCTTGATTTTCGTTATTTGCAATGCGACTATCCATTTCCCTGTGACGTCATACAGTGCTGCCAATGTAAACAAACAATGGGAATACCACAGCAAGATATAGCGACATTAGCTCGGATTCAAACCCGGATTTCAGCGACTTAAGCGATTCAACAGATTACGCATGTATTGAAACAGATGGTTGGAGTATGAAAGTATTGAAGAAGAAACTGAAGCTATTGAGCGAATAGTTATTGACGCTATTCATAGCCATAGCATGGCCGAATAGCTGCGTTAGCATCGCCGGTAAAATGTGCGGACTTTCGCATCTTTTGACACTGGAGCAACTTAAATCCTTCGATTGCTAAGTGTTTTTTTTGCATTAAATGTGGGTGTAAGGAAACGTAATATAGTTGCAAATGCATCTGCAGGTTATCCATACATCTCTGTGCCATGTCTGCTTTAGCACCGCCGGTAAATAGCATGTAGCATCGATTAGCATAGCATGTTAGCATCGATTAGCTGGCAGTCAACATCAACAAAACTCACCTTTGTGATTTAGTTGACTTTATAGTTTAGTTGACTTTATAGTTGCAAATGCATCTGCAGGTTATCCATCTCTGTGCCATGTCTGCTTTAGCACCGCCGGTAAATAGCATGTTTTGATTGATACTTTTATTAGTAGATTGCACAGTTCAGTACATATTCCGTACAATTGACCACTAAATGGTAACACCCGAATAAGTTTTTCAACTTTTTTAAGTCGGGGTCCACGTTAATCAATTTATAGTTAGCGTCGATTAGCGTAGCATGTTAGCATCGATTAGCTGGCAGTAACGGCGTAACCAAATATATCTGATTAGCACATAAGTCAACAACATCAACAAAGTTTACCTTTGTGATTTCGTTGTATTTATCGTTGCAAATGCATCTGCAGGTTATCCATACATCTCTGTGCCATGTCTGCTTTAGCACCGCCGGTAATAGCATGTTAGCGTCGATTAGCGTAGCATGTTAGCATCAATTAGCTGGCAGTCAACATCAACAAAACTTACCTTTGTGATTTAGTTGACTTTATAGTTGCAAATGCATCTGCAGGTTATCCATACATCTCTGTGCCATTTCTGCTTTAGCACCACTGGTAAATAGCATGTTTTGATTGATTGATTGATTGATACTTTTATTAGTAGATTGCACAGTTCAGTACATATTCCGTACAATTGACCACTAAATGGTAACACCCGAATAAGTTTTTCAACTTTTTTAAGTCGGGGTCCATGTTAATTTATAGTTAGCTTCGATTAGCGTAGCATGTTAGCATCGATTAGCTGGCAGTAACGGCGTAACCAAATATATCTGATTAGCACATAAGTCAACAACATCAACAAAGTTCACCTTTGTGATTTCGTTGTATTTATCGTTGCAAATGCATCTGCAGGTTATCCATACATCTCTGTGCCATGTCTGCTTTAGCACCGCCGGTAAATAACATGTTAGCGTCGATTAGCGTAGCAAGTTAGCATCAATTAGCTGGCAGTCAACATCAACAAAACTTACCTTTGTGATTTAGTTGACTTTATAGTTGCAAATGCATCTGCAGGTTATCCATACATCTCTGTGTCATTTCTGCTTTAGCACCGCCGGTAAATAGCATGTTTTGATTGATTGATCGATATTTTTATTAGTAGATTGCACAGTTCAGTACATATTCCGTAAAATTGACCACTAAATGGTAACACCCGAATAAGTTTTTCAACTTGTTTAAGTCGGGGTCCACGTTAATCAATTCGTAGTTAGCGTCGATTAGCGTAGCATGTTAGCATCGATTAGCTGGCAGTAACACCGTCACCAAATATGTCTGATTAGCACATAAGTCAACAACATCAACAAAATTTACCTTTGTGATTTTGTTGAATTTATCTTTGCTAATGCATCTGCAGGTTATCCATACATCTCTGTGCCATGTCTGCTTTAGCACCGCCGGTAAATAGCATGTTAGCGTTGATTAGCGTAGCATGTTAGCATCGATTAGCTGGCAGTAACGCCGCAACCAAATATGTCTGAATAGCACATAAGTCAACAACATCAACAACATCTATCTTTGTGATTTTGTTGAATTTATCGTTGCAAATGCATCTGCAGGTTATCCATACATCTCTGTGCCATGTCTGTCTTAGCATCGCCGGTAAATAGCATGTTAGCATCGATTAGCATAGCATGTTAGCCTCGATTAGTTGGCAGTCAACATCAACAAAACTCACCTTTGTGATTTTGTTAACTTTATCGTTGCAAATGCATCTGCAGGTTATCCATACATCTCTGTGCCATGTCTGTCATCGCCGGTAAAATGTGGAGACACTCCGGCACATTTAACGGGGGTCTGGCGGCAGACACTTTCGCATCTTGGGGCCAGTGGTGCAACTTGAATCCCTCCCTGTTAGTGTTGTTACACCCTCCGACAACACACCGACGAGGCATGATGTCTCCAAGGTTCCAAAAAATAGTCGAAAAAACGGAAAATAACAAAATTGAGACCCGGTGTTTGTAATGTAAAAATGAAAATGGCGGCTGTATTACCTCGGAGACGTCACGTTCTGACGTCATCGCAAAAAGAGCGATGAACAGAAAGGCGTTTAATTCGCCAAAATTCACCCATTTAGAGGTCGGAAATGGGTTAAAAAAAATATATGGTCTTTTTTCTGCAACATCAAGGTATATATTGACGCTTACATAGGTCTGGTGATAATGTTCCCCTTTAATATTTTATCATTGATATATAAACTATCAGACTGCGTGGTCAATAGTAGTGGGTTTCAGTAGGCCTTTAATGTTGTTTTAGTAGTCATTTTAACGTTTTAAGTCATTTTATGCATTTGGTTTTTGCACAAGAGGTAGAACATCTCACTCTGTTTTCTGGAATCCTCCCACAATCCATAGGTTGTTTCCAGATTGTGAGTCCGACCCGGTTGTTTGTCAATCCTGTCATTGAGGACCGGTTCAGGGTCTCTGCCACCTGGCTCGTTAGTCAGCTGACATAGGGGGTGGAAAATGCATAAAGTGATGTAAATGAATGTGTATCAAA